>NC_140074.1:130778995-130926189 GCF_964194135.1 Talpa europaea
TGTACCCCAGGAGCCAGAGGTGACAGGCTGCCTGGCCCACCGTGTACGGCAGGCAGCGCCGCCTGCTTTCTTCATTTCTTGGAGGGCTATTCGGTAACCTGTGCCTCCCCTCAAGACTAAGGCTCACCCTCTTGGAAGAGAGAGAGAGCTGAGCCAGAGGGAAGCCCGCAGCACCCCCATACCCCATCTCCTATTTCAATCAGTGACTCCGCCATTGCATTATCAAACTAAAGTCTCTCTGCCTCTCTCTCTCTCTCTCTCACATTTGATCTCTTGGAGGACAGCACTGGGCTTTGTTTGTGCCTTTGTATCCCTTGCACACAGTAAGCGCTAAATAATTGTGCATTTACCTAAACAGATCCTCTCCAGCTGACATGTCATCCAGGCCGCAGAACCAGACGGCGCCCAGGCCGAAGCCCCAGAAACCCAGGCCGCCTCCCAGCCCCACACCTCGCCTTTCCCACAAACCTTCCCCAAAGGAGACCGGGCACTTGCCTCATTGCTCTGCGATGCACCAGTGAATACCAAAAAGAAAAGAAAAAAAAAAAAAAATGCAAGCAAGCCCTAGAGGAGGAAAAGTAGCAAAGAGAAAGAACAACTAGGAGAGAAGCAGGCGTGTCACGTGCTTGGGTACACACATAACACACACTTGCTGGTCCCCAAGCCCCCAGGACGGAAACCAAACAGGAAATCTGGAATCATTACCAAATGCACTTCCCTGCCGGCCCTACCTCAGTCCCCGGGGGTGGGTCAAGGATGGGGACCCCCAGCTCACCAGCCTTGGAGCTGCAGGAGGGCGGGGCTTGGAGGAATTGATTGGCATTTCCTCTTGCTCGCTCCCTCCTGACCTCTTGCAGCAGTTTCTCCCTGGACAGCGTATGGGGTGGACGGAACCCTCCCAGGAGCCGTGGGCTCCAGCTTCTCCAGGGCAGGCTTCCCATGAACTGGCACAGAAGACGCATCATCCCCTCCTCAGAGACCTAGGGAAGACCCTGGCTTTGGGCTCAAGGCCTCCCGCTCTTAAGAGAACAGAACAGAAATTTTAGCATCAAAATAAAATATTGTTCAGGGGAAGGAAGTAACCCTCAGTGCAAAGCACAGGCCATAAGATTGAAGTCAAAGGTCTGAGCAGAGAGCAAGCTGCCGTGCCCGTGAGTTCAAGTTCACCCTCCACGGGGAGATTCTCTTCCCTCTGAGCACAGCCCAAGCTGGCTGCCTAGCTGCAGGCTCGCTGCCTCGCCTCGCACAGAGAGCGGCCAGCTTGTTCTGTGAAGGGCCAGGCAGTAAGATGTTCGGCCTCACGGGCCTCTGCTGCCAGTATCTCCTCTGCCATCGTGGCACGCAATGAGCCCATGGCTGGGTTCCAGTAAAACTTTATTTATAAGAGCAGGCAGCTGGCCAGATGTGGCCCACAGGCTGTAGTTTTCCAACAGAATGATAGGGTGGTTGGAAAATACAGGCTTTGAAGGCAGCGGACCTGGTTCAAATCTCCTTCCACACTAATGAGCCGTGTGGCCCAGGGCCAGGGGCTGAACTCCATCAAGCTCAATTTCCCCACCTGTAAAATAGGCTCATAACGCCTGCCTTGCCAGGACGGTGACGAAACCCGGGGGCCAAACGCGCTGGACGCGCAATAATTACTGGCTGTTAACCCTCTCATTAGGAGGAGAATTATGTGGGGCCGCGAGGGCCTCTCCTTGTTGGGGACGCCTCTGCCCATCTGGGCGACCAAGGTCTAGAAGCGATTCTGGGCAAAACATCATTTTCTAAAACGGAATAGTCGGTGGAGTCACGTCATGACACTCAGCCGCGGGAGGCATCCTAGAGTCACACGGGGAGTTCAAAATCCCATGGCCCATGTTGTGCCCCAGACCTTGTGAGAATCTCAGGGCAAGTGCCCCCCCAAGATGAGCCCAGGGTGGGTCCAGGTTGAGACTTGCTGGACCACACTGATGGACAAGAGCCAGCCCCCGAGTCCTTTCCTCCGGGCGTCCACGCCCGGCAGCATCAGCATCCTGGGGGCTTGTGAGAAAGGCTAGTTTGGGCCCCAACCCTGAACCAGACCTGCTGGATCAGACTCCACAGGACCAGCCTCTCTGGGGGGTTCTGTGCACCTCCAAGCTCGAGGAACATCCGTCGACCCCAAAGGCTTCCCCAGGCTCATTGTCAGAATCCCCTGCAAAGCTTGACAAGCCCGAGACCTTCCCACCAACTCACCGAGTCCCAATCACCAGGGGTGGCCCAGAGACGGGGCCTTCGTCCAAAGACTTTATTTGAAAACGTCCAAACGGAAAGAGGGAGGTGCGCTCCCCGCCCAGCACCTGCCTTCTGTGACGTTGGGCCCTTCACGGCGTCAGCTCTGCCACATCTCTGCGTCCCCCGCCCACCTGCCTCACATTTTGAACACTTGTCAAAGCAGCTTGCGGACCTCAGGACCCGGCGCCTGGCACTTCATCAAGCACAGTATTGATTTCTCACAAAGTCTCCACTTCATTTCTCTGCTGCGAGCCCTCCCTGGCCAGTCGGGACTGGTCCTCCAGGCTAGTCTCTGTCTAGAGGGGACAGAACTTAGGACTTAGTAAAAGGCCACGCTTCTCCTCCAATCAAAAAAAAAAGTGATGTGATGTGCCAGCCTTCCTGGGGGCTGTAACTTTCATTCTCGGGGTGATTTCTGGCGTTTGACCTCAGACCAGGTTGCTCCTTTAAGCCCAGCCCACATCCCCAGGGGCACACTGGACGAGGGTCACTCATGTCCCCCATGTCCCCCCTGCTGCACCATGGTTCCTGTATCTAGCCATGGCGCTCACCGGGTGCTACCCTGTCTCCATACCTCCCCTAGTGCTTTCCCCCCCAAAAAAGAAAAATCTCCTGGAAAAACATTCTAGTGTTTTCGCATTCCATCTGTGGAGACTGGTGCTGAGCTTTCCAGCTCTGCTGGAGAGCTCTGGGTAGGGGGGGCCTTGGGGCAGGTGCTATTTGGCCTGGCTTCTGGGTGAGGCCGTTGACCAGAGAGCAGCGATTTCGCCTTCACCTCTGGTTTCCCTCACTCTTGAGCTCTCTTTTCACACTTACCTGCCGGATACAGACTCTGAGCAACCTCAGTCAGGGCTGATGTGAACCCAAGAACCAATCAAAGGTATTTTTCCCGCTAGTTTCATCCAGGGAGGAGGCTGACCCCTAGGACACAAGGTAGGACCGTTCATCCTGGCCAACAACTTGAGGTCCTGTAGGGAGAGGCTTTCCTCCACCGCACCCAGGGTTTTAGGGATCTTCCAGACCCCCCCAGCTAGAACCAGTCCAGCCTGCCTCTTCCGCTCCTTCCCAAGCCACTAGCCCCAAAGTCTTCAGGACACACTGACGATCGCCCAGTGTTTTCCAAATAGTCTTTACAATAATCTACCAAAACCAAAACACAAACATCCTGCCTCCGAATGTGAGCACATGCACACCTGAGCCCCGCTGCTAACGGAGCTGGGTCCTGATTAAGGTCACGCTTCATTCGGCATTTCCACCTACAACACGGAAAGGCAAAGGTTCTCTCACCCCCACCCTTGCTCACTGCTTTTTCCAGACCACCCACTCTCTGTTTGCCTTGGTCCTCCAACCTTGAAATCCAACACCCTCCTTTGCAAGAACCACCCATGTTTAAACAAATAAATACCCCAGAGTACCCCACTCGCTCCCTGGTGGTATTCAAATAAATGTCCCAGGAAGGAGTAGTGGGGAGCGTGGGGGTGGATAGGGAGGGTGCTGGACCTTCTGTGCCTCCTGTCCGCCCCCAAGCATCCTGGAGCCCGTGTTTCTTCGTAAATATTGGACCAGAGCTTACGTACAAGGCCGATGATGAGACCCAGGGGAAGGGAGATGCCATGGGCTCAGGGGCTCTGCAAGCTGCTTCTGGCTGTGGCTGCTGGAACTCAGGGAAGAGGCAGCAGGGACAGAGGATGGTGCCCAAGCAAAGAGAGAACCCGGGTAGCGCGGGGAGATTCCCTCTGAGCTCTGGGTAGACTCAGCCCTCAGCCTTATGAGGGGGTGTGAGGTGTCTTCAGGGAGGGTGGGGTGAGGGTGAGTGGGGAGAAGGGGATCAATTCTCTCTGACACAGAAATAGTCTAATACAGCTCAGAGAGCAGCCTGCAATGAGGAGGGGGTGGGGGGTGAGGCAACAGGAGGGACCCCACATGTCAGAAGTCTCCTCGCTTCGGATTCAAGGGAGGAAATCGTCAGGATACCTTGTTTTCCCGGAATGTGGGCAGCTAGGAAGAAGTCTTGGCTTTACCCTAGATCACGTGGCGTCACTAATATAAAAGATTTCCAAGCCTATCTGAGAAATCAGGGGCGGGGGCAGGGGGAGACCATCACCCCTTTCAGGGGACTCCGGGTGAATGCAGAGGCTTCCTCTGGAGGCAGGAGGGGGAGCAAGCTCAGGAGGCGGCTTCTGGATGGCCAAGGAAAGGGAGCTCGAGATGGAGGGAGAAGCTGGCACAAAGCTAGTGCGAGGGGAAGGGGCGGGGAGAGAGACCACGTTTCAAAAATAAACACAAACCCCAAAATAAACACTGTTAATGGCAGTGAGTAATCAAGGGTGTGCTGAACTTGGTGGTTCTTGATAAGATACAGGGGGAAATGCACTTGGAAAAAACAACAGATTTTTCCCCCTTTGGTAAATAAAGTGGTGGGGAGCGGGTGGGGAACTGGGTCAGCCCTGGAGCAGAGGTTTAAATCCAGTCTCAATCCCGCACCGTGGACATTGGGAGCTGGATAACCCTTTGGAGCCAGGCCTGTCCTGTGCTTCGTTGAATTTTTGGTGGCATCCCTGCCCTCTGGCAACGCGATGCAACAGTAACCTCCCCTCTAGGCCGACAACCTAAAAAAAGTCTCCAGACATTGCAAATGGCCTGGGGGCGATATGGGGGCACCCAGCCGCCTGGGGTTGAGAACTATGGGTAAGCTCAGGGACGTAGCTGGGTCAGAAAGTCGCCTAGGAGCTCATGCGGGGACACGGCCAGGCGCATGGTCTCGCTGCCTGGGCACCTTGCTGTGCTCTGCCAGGAATCGGCAGGAAGGTACCCACGGGTGCCCGCACCAACACAACCAGGAACAAACCCGGGCTGCTTCCAAGGCTCTTGAAAAGCAATTGCCATTGGTCTCTGAGTTGCCCTGACGGATCCCTTTCAAGGAAGGACTCTGCAGAGAAGCGACATTCTGGATGCCAAGTGGGAACTCACACCAGGGCCACCGACACCAAGTTTCTCTTATAAAACAACGGCTAAAATGAGGGCGAATGATCTGGAATGTTTTTTTTTGTTTGTTTGTTTGTTTGTTTGTTTTTAAGATTGATTGATTGATTGATTGATTTATACAAGCACTGGGCACAGTCAGAAGCGCCGGAGGGAGAGAGATTTCACCAGAGCCAGAGCTGGGAGCAGAACAGGCAGACTGACAAAGTACACTGCTGAGGGGAGCAGCGGGCGACTGGAGAGGTCTGTGCGCCATGTGGGACCCTCCTCCAGTGGCCGGGGAGCAGCCGGGGATCGAACCGGCGCCGCAGAGGCTGCGGGCAGCTTTGCAACCCAGCGCTCAACCACTGCGCCACCAGGGAGGCCCTGGAATGGTTTTTAAAGGCAGTTTGGGGAACTGCCTTGGCCACCCACAATACCCAGGCCTACAAAGTTCGTAGCAACTGATTCTGTATGGAACGCAGCTGTCCCTTGGTGGAGTGGGGCCGGATTACCCGAGTCCTATAACCAAAGTCGCAGCCACCCCATTTGCCGTCTTGGCTGGCAAGGACATCTGGGTATCAGCCTGAGGGATTCTGTCCCCATTAGCCTGGCCTGCTGCAGCCCACCCAGCAGCTCACTGCAGAGGGGGGCTCCCTTTGGGTCACCTGCCTCTCACCTGGCCACAGGTAGAGTTGCAGACGCTTCTAGCTGGCTCCACAAGTGCTCCTCAGGGATGAGCAGCAAGGGGAGGGGTGTTGGGGGGCAGGAGAGCAGAGCAGGCAGAGGAGAGGTGGAGGGAGGTAAGGATGAGGGTTGGGTGAGTCCGACCTGCCCTAAACCCTGTCTTTCTGCCCCCTCCCCATTCCAATTCTCAGGCATCAGCCTCCCGGGGGCTGGCCTTAGTCACCTGCTTTCCACACACAAAAGGTTCTAAATAGAGCAGAACTGAGAATGGGGCCATAGTCGGGATGAAGTCCCCTCCCTGGAGAGCACAGGGTCCCCCTGGATGACTGGCCCACCCCCAGCACCTCTTATTCAAAGCATTCTTGACCCTGGAGCACCCAGCCCTGACGGCAGCTGAGGCGGCCACAAATGGGTTTTGCTTCTGCAGCACTTTGCGGAGCTCATGCCGCCACCCTCCCCAGAGGCCCCAGTGCAGCCTCGGCCTCTCCCTCACCCTGTGCTTACCCTGCGAGGCATCCAGGGAGCCTCTTCCAGGCAGAACTCAGCTGCTCCAGGCCAGACTCAGTGCTGGGCGAGCCTGGTGGCTCAATGGCCCACCTCCTTCCGCAAATCACGGCCCAGCATCAAGGACCAGGTCACTTTCTTAACCACGTCGCATTATATTTTTGAATACTATTTTTTATTAAGTTAGAATCTTCTGCTGCTCTCAAGGGGACCTGGGCGCCAGGATCAGGGTACATTCTGAAACATCCCTCCTCTATTCTGGAAAAGTCCACCCAAAGTCACCCATGCCAGACCCTCCCACCGCACCCGAGAATCACCACAATGAACAGATCTCACAGATGAGCTTCCCACACCTTCTGGAACAAATGCCTCGAGCCCTCTGAAGGCAGGGCCAGAAAGAAGGCCCCTGACGCCAAAGGGAGAGCTTCTGCCTGCGTCGTCCGCCAGGGCACCAGCTCCCCACCAGGTGCCAAGCCTAGGCCAGGCGACCCCCAGCTCTAGACCCCAGCACTGGGACTTGTTTGGATGAGGACTTTTCCAGAATCAAGGGGACAAAGGCAGGCCGACTTGGGGGGTGCATGGGGAGGCCCCAGAGTGCCACACACTCTGCCCAACACCCCACAACACTGAGTGACATCTCCAGGCATCTGACGCCAAACCAGGCCCGTGACTCACGGCTAAGTGTCCCTCTGCTCCTCACAGCCCCGGGCCTTCAGCACTTTTAAAAACACCAACGCATCCGACCAGCAAGGCCCAGGAACTTAGAAAGTGAAGCCCATGGACACAGAAAGTGAGGGTTGCCGGTGTGGTGTCTACCTCCCCCTCTTTCATCCCGCACAAATGGAAAATTGGGCAACAGAAGCAGGGGGCAGAGGCGTGGAGGGTCTTTCATCGTTGGAGGCATTTGGGGCTTGTTCTTGTCCAACCCCATGCATTTCGGAGCTAAAAAAAAGAAAAAGGGATTGCCCTCCATCTCCTGGCTCTCAAGTCTGGTTCAGAGCAAAAAAGCAAAGAAAAAAAAGAAAATGAACATGCTGAAATGAGGTATTTGCCCCGCTCTGGATGAACTGCTGCCCAATAAGCGACCCGCTGGGGCCAGGGAACGCAAGAGTAATGGCTTTCTGCTCACACAAAAACTCACAAGGGGGATTCCTGCCCAAGAACTTTCCAGAGAGATGGTCACCCACACACAGCCCCTTTGTGGCTGTTCCAGCTCTCACTGGAAACCCTCTCTCGGCTCCACCTCGCCTCCTGCCCTCCTTTGTCATCAGCAAGGCCATGTGCCCGGCTGACCCCACACCCCGTCTCCACCCTGAGGTCCTGTCAGCGGGGGTGGGGGGTGCAGAGAGAGGGAAAGAGACAGGGCTATCTGCTCCTCAGGCTCCGAGAGGGAACATATTTTCTTTACTATTAGGTGTGTGAGACTCCAGGGAGAGGAATGGTCAAAATCCAAATAAATAGCCAGCGGAAATAGCCGCCCCTCCCTGGGAATGGCCACTGCACAGGATGAAAGTTTATCCAAACACAGGAGAAAAATGGTACAAATTGGAGACGCGGGAAGGAGCCTCCTTACTGGAAAGGACATTTGTTTACAGCATTTTATTTGCTGCTCAGTTTTTAATGCTATCCTGGCCCTGGGTGCTGTAAACAGACCAGCTTTTGCACTCTGTAGCCGTGTCAGGAGAGTCTGGCGCAGAGCAGAGCCAGCGGAGCCAGAATCCCCGGAGTCTAAGCTTCTGGGTCACAAGCGTCCACACCCAGCTGAGGGTCTGAGAGATGGGCCTGTGGGTCTGCAGTGAAGAAGAGGGAGGTCTATGACCGGCCCCCACCCACACCCCACCAGGAGCTTGGGGATCAGCTGGTCTCTCTGCCTCTGTCAGGAAGGAATCCTGAAAGCCTCAAGGACCCACTGGACAGGTCCCGTTGAGTTTCCTGTAGGCTTCTTTGGTCAGCAGAGACCCCTGGAAGATTCTGGAGAGCACTTGGCCTTCAGGAGAAAAGGTCTGACTGGCGTTAGAGTCTGTTGAAGCTAGTGTGGTGCTGAGAAAGTCCGGGAGGAACATGCTGAGGGTGAGTGTCCAGACATCACCACCCTCTATTCTTGGCCAGCTACTCAGCCCCATCCCTGAAATAATACATATATATCTCACATATACATTCTATAAATCACATGTGTCCTTCCTTCGTGTGTGTGTGTGTGTGTGTGTGTATGTATTCCATGAATGATAAAGGTCGGCTCTCATTTCAGATGACTGAAATATATTTCTCAAGCATATTTGGACTTCATCCTGTTTCTGGCTCTTGGCTACCTTGAGAATTTCTTAAATGTCCATAATGTTAATGGTGTCCTTTGTTATATTAATGCCATTATTTTTGGGAAAATGCCTGAGCTGGGGGACTGGTTGTCAGGGAAATCAATTCAAATTGAGGGAGAGAGGTTGATTTCAGCTGGCATGGATAATGAGTTAACCACATGTGCCTGTGGGATGAACCCTCTATAAAAGCCTGAGAGGAAGGGGTTTCAGAGAATGCCTGGGTGGTAGACCTTGAAGATTTGGGAGACCCTGGAGAGGGCATGGAAGTGTTACGCCTTTTCCCCACACCTCACCTATGCATCTCTTCCATCTGGGTATTGATTTGGATCCTTTTGGATCTTCTGTAATAAATCAGGGATCTGCTAAGTAAATGGATCTCCTGAGTTGTGCATTCTTCTAGAAAATTAATGAACCTGCGATTCAGTTCAAGGAACCTCTGACTTACTGATATATCCAAAGGGTCAGGAGCACAGATAGTAATCTGGGTTCGCAACTGGACACTGAAGTCTGAGGCAGGAGATGTGGGGACCTCCTGTCTGTAGCAGGTTGGTCAGAGATGACATGACCAGGCATGAGATCAGCATCTGAAGTGGAAGGTGACTTTGGAGACTAAGCCCTTACCCTGCAGAACATGATGCCATCTCTGGGTAGGTAGTATCAGAATTGAGGCAAATCTTGTACACCCTAGTGATGTCTGAGAATCACTTGGTGCGGGAAACTCTCAGCACCCACACGTCTGCTGGAAATTTGATCCAGGAACACCACGATCCCCAACACTAAACCCAGAAGCAGAGAGCTCATCCATAGCCAGAGAGAATCAGTGCTTCTGTGTCATGCTAGAGGTCACTGAGAGGTTCAGTCCTGGGTAGGCTAGTGCTGGAGCCCTGGCTCTTCCCTACCATTCTGCCCTGCCTCTCTTTGAGTCACTAAGCCCAGGTAATTGTTCTCAGGTCTTCGAAATTCAAAGCAAAAAAGTTCTAAGCCTAGACACTCAGGCCTGTGGCAACAGGGCCTCTGGAAGACCAGAAGAGATGGCCACAGTGAGGAAGGCCAATCAGCAGTATCATAGTCATCCTGGTTGGGGTCTGAGCTATGTGGCAGAAACTGGGAGTGCTCACAATATTCCCATCCTCCTATCCTTCCTCCACAGAGCCAGGCTAGTCCCGGGGATCCTACAGTCAGGTAGGAGGCTTGTGACCAATTCCTACCAAGGGGACAAAAGCATAAGTGATGGGCATTGCTGAACTCTCTTCCTGCTGGCTGGAAAAAAGGTACTGGTGTCCTCATATTGGAAGACACCAATTAAATTTCTCATTTTCTGCATGAAGAAGAGGCTTCTGCCCCCACCACTGCCAATTCACCAATGTGAAAAGGAGGAAAATTCAGTAGGTGAAACAATGGTGTTTGGGTGTGGGGAGGGGTGGTGTTGTTACAGCAGCCTGTTGCCACTGATACAGCTTGCATCTCTGCTCAGCGCAGCCTAGCAGGGTGTGCCCTCCAGACAGGCAATGGCCTTCCCTCAGCTTTTGCTTTTCCATTTGCAGGAACGGGGTCTCAATACTGTCTCACAAAGTTGCCAGGAGATTCCAATGAGCAGCTCAGCAAAGAACTTTAAAACTGCAAAGCACAGTAAAGCATTGGGCTGAACTGCTTCCTGGATTGCCTGATTTTTCTTGGCTGAGTGTCCTCTCATTTCTCAAATGTCTGAAACTGGTCCTGGTCACCAGAGCCCACAAATGACACCCACTTTCCCCAAACACTTTATTTATTTGTATTAGGCGAGGCAAGGGGGTGATCTTTGAGTTTTTTCCCTCTTCTCCCAAAGGTGGAACTTCCCCCTTCATTTTCCACTCCTCTCTCTCCTGTCCTTTACATGCTCCACCCCATGGGGGGAGCCATTAATCAAGCAGTGAATGGGAGAAGGTTCTTCTCTCCCTGGCCTGTTAGCTTGCTGGGCAGTGGCCTCTCTCCTCCCTCCTGATCCTGGAGGTCATCTCCCAAGGCTGCACCCATACCCCACCCCCACAGCAGGGGATCTGCTCACCATCTTTCAACCTCTCTGCCTGAGACTCGCTGGAAAGTCCATGTTAGAGTGAAGAGCAGGGGACACTCTCCACCCAGATTCTCCAGTAATATTACCCATGAGGGTAATAATATTACCCAAGCCCATTGGCAAATGGGCTTGATGGCATCACATGGACCAGTGTTGTCCAACCAGGTGGCAAGATCCTAGGGCAGGGAACATTTCACATGCGTGGCATTTTTCTTCCAGATGTCTCCTCAATAGACACTGAAATTCATTAGAACTTTCAGCTAAGCTTCTGAGTTTTAATATCTCTGTTGTAGCTGGGAGATGACCCTAGCTCGCAGACCCATTCTATTTCAAGGAGAGTTTCTGCAGGCAGAGAAACAAAACCAGGCAGAGTTGGCAGCGAACCCAATCACAAGTCACCAATGGGAAAAACCAACCCAACAGCTTTCTTTACATTCACCAGGTACAAACCAACACACTACAGCTTAAGAGCTCTGAACTTGAATTTGGGGGTTGTTTTGACTCCAAACTCTCACTGGGTCAAAGAGATTGATCCTGCTAGTTCTGTTTTCTGAGGATTCTTATCAATCCCAGGGTCTGCCATGTGATCCTGAGTGTTACAGGGAATTTCAGGAGTAAGTTTTAATGCATAAGGAGTGACTCAGTTCTTGTACTTATAGAAGACAGACAGACAACCATGTTGGGGAAAAGTGTGTAGTTAAAACAAATTCAGCATAAGTGCAGTAAATGACATTCACAATAAAGTACCAAGGTCAAGAAATTGGAAATTAGCCAAATGCTTTGAAGGAATATGTCAAGAAGGACACACATCTGGATGAACAGGAAGGAGAAATCCAGAAAGACTTCCCAGAAAAGGGAGCATTTGAGTTAAGTCTTGTAGAATTAGGATTTCAGAGTCACTCTTCTTTCAAAATAGACTCAAACAGGGCCTCCCCTGGTGGTGCAGGCAGTTGAGCGCTGCGCTATGAAGCTGTCCACAGCCTCTGCAGCGCTGGTTCAATCCCGGCCGGCCGGCGAGGGTCCCACATGGGGCAGCAGGTCTCTTCTGTCATGCCTGCTGCTCCCCTCAGCAATGTATTTCGTCAGTCTGCCTGTTCTGTTTCCCGCTCTGTCTCTGGTGAATCCTCTCACCCTCCCACACCTCTGGCCTGTACCCCGGTTCTTGTATAAAATAAATAAATCTTAAAAAAAAAAATAAAATAGACTCATACAGGAAGAATTGCCAGAAGATTAAAAATCATGCCGAGTTCCATCAAAATCACCACTGGAACATGAAAGGAACTTTCTCAAACAATTCTAGGACTGGCCCAACTCGTATCTGCATGCATAGTGGCAAAGAAATGTGACGTCCTGAGCAGACTGGTAAGATGCACCCTCCGTGAACCACTAGCGAGTTGGACTGGAAGGGGCATTTAGAGTCTGACATGGAGCACTGTGTCCAGGTGTCCCAAACCCCACAGAGGGTGGACATGAGCAAGTACATCCCCATAAACGCTGAGTACCCAAGAGCTATATGCTTTGGAACAGAAATACACGGAGGATGTAAGGCCATGGATAAAGCATCTTCCATCTAGCTTAGTCCCATGAAGCTCCTACTTGGAAACTGGATAGACCAAGGGGCTGTTCAGCCTTGGGGTCTGGATTATTTCACTCCATGGACAGTCACAAGCCCTGACCAGGCCCCACTCCCAGCCCCACCCAGCTCCACCTGTCCTATCTTTCAGTGCTTCAGGCTGAAATCACCCATTTCAATGGTCACATCTGAATAGAGATGATAACTCAAAAAGGGGGTCATCTCTGTCCAATGCCATAATGATGTCCACTTTAACTTCCATGAGAGGCCAGGCTTTGAAGAAAGGCCTGAGCTCAGGACAGAGGGTGGAGGGGGTTGCAAGGACCCTCCTGGCCGGTACTATCCTGAGTCACCACACCATGGCCACGGGCAGTTCCCCTGCTCCCCCGCCCCCCAGTCCAGACCTGGGTCAAAGGGGCAGGCAAACGAGGAAGGAAAGGAGAAGGAGGCGGAAAAGAGTTTTCAAAATACCCCGTGGTCAGAAGCCGATAACCTGGGCAGCATGGCGATCGGCGCCGACGGCACACAAAAGCCAACAGGCAGGTCCCAGGACGGGTCAGCTTAAGACTTAATATTTGCCTTTCACTGAGCAAACTAATAAATCCCCTACAGCTTTAACCACGCGGAGCTCCCAGTTTTTATTTATTGATTAAAACCGCAGGCGGGTCCCCTCCACCCCAGCCCTCCCAAGCCCCCGGGCGATCGGCAGCGGCTCATCCCCGCTCCTGTCACCCGGCTGTGTGTCTATTTGCCTTCTCCCTCAACAAACTCGTGTTCGCGGCAACTGACGACCAGAGCAAACAGCTTTGAAGTGTTCTTCGATAATGGACTTCCCAGGACAGCCCGGTTGGGGCTTCTGCTGCCCAAGGGCGAGGGGGAAGAGCAGACATCCGGCTGGTTAGAACGTGACACCCCAAGGGATCTTGGAGGACCATCCCGACCCCCCTCTTCCTCTTGTCTCTCCCATTTTATAGATGAGGAAACTGAGAGCAGAGATAAGTCTTGAGAGACTCACGCATGGCTGGGAGCAGGGGGAACTGAGGCAGGACTGCAGCCCAGGTTTCCAGACGCCACGTTCAGTGCTCTTTGAAGGTCTGGGCAGAGATGGGGTCCCTTCGCTGGCTCTCCCCCTCAAAAAGTGAGGGGCAGCCCTGAAGCCCACCAGCCTGGCCTGGCGTGAAAGTCTGGTCCAAGGTCAGCAGCCATTCTCAAGGTCATCCTCACGCCCTTGAAAGCACATCCTCCTTAGCAGAGGGACTGATTCCGCCATGAGAGCCTCTGATCTCTCCCTCAGCACAATGAACATTTCTCCATCTGGAATTCCAGGAGCACAGGGAATTCCAGTGCATCAAGTTTCATGCCATGGAGGCCCGCAGGAGGAAGCTTGAGCAAAATCTCGGACCAGGGGCACTCTTTTGAGGCGAAGTTATGCTCATTAAAAAAAAAAAAAAAAAAAAAAACCCTGAAGCAAGAGGAGTCTGTTCAGCAGGTGGATGAAACAGCTTTACACTCTACCCTGGGCGTCGGCACAGGGAATCAAGCGGCCCGTTTCTGAGTGATGACCTCCATCTAAAAGGACGACCTTGTGGCCACCAGAGCTAGAAAAGGATCTGGGGACCATGTAGCCCAAGTCCTTGATTTTGCATGGAATAAACCAAGATGAAGGACTTTCTCAGAGGAAAATCCACAACTCTTTATCTTTTTTCTCGTCTTTGGGATTTTTTTTCAGCATGAGACACACCACCTGGATCAGAGACAGATACGTGGAAGAGAGAATAAGAGGCTCGAAATCTCATTAAGAAATTGACACCTCTGGCCACGTGGCAGCCCAGAGCTGCTCTGTAAGATTCTGCTGCTCCCTCTTCAGCTGGTGTATGTGTCAGTCAAGCTGCTCTCCCACTCGGCCAAGGCGGCTGCCTCCCCAGGACGGGGCGATGCCTTGTCCAGTGTTGCTTAGAGGCTTCCTATGTTCAGCAGAGGCAGATCTAGATAGGAGTGGTGCTTCAGGCCATGGCAGACTCTGGGATTCTATATGGAAAGGAAGATAAGAAACAGGAGACTATTGCTCCTGGAACCAAAGATGAAATCTCTGAAATGAGTTGTTTTTTTAAAAAAAGATTTACTTTATTTATTTATGCATACAAGAACTGGGGTGCAGGCCAGAGGTGTGGGGGTGAGAGGATACACCAGAGACAGAGTGGGGAGCAGAACCGGTGGATCTACTGAAATCCACTGCTGAGGGGAGCAGTGGGGAGATAGGAGAGGTGTGGGTTCATCTCTGGCTGGGGATCGAACTCATGCTGCAGTGGCTGCGGATAGCTTCATAGTGCTGATGCTTAACCCCTTGAACCACCAGGGAGGCCCCCTGAAATGAGTTTTTAAAAGGAAAAATGGTACCCAGGGTGCGGGGCTAACATCCAGCAGCAGTGAAGACAAGAGTGACAATAGTGGCAGAGACCCAGGGGCATGAGTCTCTCTCATCTTCACATGAGTCATGGAAGAGTCACTTCTAGAAGTCTGCACGCTCGTCTCTCCCCCAGCCTGCAGTGACCTCCTTGCCACACCATGCAAGCTGCGCGGGGCCACCTGAGCTCTGGAGCTGCAGACGCTCTGTCTCTCAGCAGAAAAGATGGAGGCCTGATCCCCTGCCAGAAGCAACAGCTTCAGGGGGCGTACGAGCCCGAAAGCCTGGCTTTGACGTACCTGAAAAGAACCTGTAATTTGCCTCCAGGTTGTTCTTGTCATGAACACCAAAAACTGAGCTGGCCCCACCATCCCCTCCCTGCACCCCCCACCCTGCCCCCAACCACGTTCCGTCCCTTATCCTGGATAAAGTCGTGGTCTAGAAAGGAGACCTGAGCTGGGAGGTCCCATGCAGCCCTATGTGAGCTGGACTCAAAGGTTATCTAGGGGACTTTAGAGAAAAAGTACACACTTAGACCCAATTTACATGCCCTTGGTATCTGAGTGTATTCAAGTGTTCAAAGGAATTTCAGGAAGTCCTCTAGCCAACCCTTTTGCTCTCCAGACAAAACCATCCCAAAGACTTCGCGCTTAGTCTCTGGCAAAGATGCAGCCTTTTCTCCCTGACTCATTCCCCCGCGTCGTGTGCACATGGAGGACACGCTCACAACATCGTATTGTCTCAGAGCTACCACCCCCGGGGGCTGTGTTAGTTTTGGTTTTAACCAACTGTTTCATTCTTTTTTTTTTTTTTTTTTTAATAGAGGCATGCTTTATTTATTTGTTTGCTGGTTTGTTTGTTTGTTTTGTTTATACATGCACTGGGTACAGTCAGAAGCGCGGGAGGGTGAGAGAATTCACCAGAGCCAGAGCGGGGAGCAGAGCAGGCAGAAGGACCGAAGTACACTGCTGAGGGGAGCAGCGGGCGGCAGGAGAGGTCTGCGCGCCATGTGGGACCCTCCTCCGGTGGCCGGGGAGCAGCCGGGGATCGAACCGGCGCCGCAGAGGCCGCGCGCAGTTTCGCAACCCAGCGCTCAACCGCTGCGCCACCGGGGAGGCCCAACTGTTTCATTCTTAATAAGGAAGGTTAGCATCCCCTTTTCTAAGGAGGATGGTACTGGAGAGGAATCCTTGCTACCTAGAATGTCAGTCCCCAGCACTCGTCTGAAAGAAGTGAGCTCCACTGGGTCTTTAAACCCAGGTGTTCATTCCTATCACGCAACCCTCCCACCCTGGAAATAACTGATTTGGTCAAGATTGGCGCCTGACCTATTGGCATCCACCTATAGGTGGCCTGGTAGCCAATGACGTGGCCAGACACGAGGGTTCTAACCAATGCAGACCATCAACGCATTAGAGCAGGTCAAGCTGCAGCAGGGGCAGGGTCTTCAAGCCTCCAGCAGGATGGCAGCCAAGTGTCCAGGACGGTGGCAAGCTTGGCACTGAAAGTCCCACCGCCCGGGAGACCTCCCACTCCTGGGCAAACTGGGACAACTGGTCACCGCTAGCTCACCGCCAGAGCAGGATTACAGAATCGGGGCAGAGGAGCCTGCTGCTGGGCGGATCACTGAGATGCGTGCGGTGTCCAGCCCTTGCCATCCCTAGAAACCATCGATGAAGACTGGAACTATGACGTTATCTTGAATGGCTTTGGGTTTCTTGGAAAGATCTAGTGGGGCAGCCGCTGGGCCTGTCTCCTATGTACCTTCCTTCCACTGCAACTTGGAATAATCCAGTGTTTACGGAGGTCACATAAGCGGGTCTCTGTTCCCTGAGCTGAGGGAGCTAACCAGTACAACGAGTCTGTCTGCTTGTCAAGGAAGCAAAGTGAAAGAAAGTCACAAACTGCCCCTGCACCTCAACAGCACAAACATCCTCAAGAGGGTCTCCTTGCTCATTGCACGGTGAATCCAAGATGCCAAGAAGGATCCCAGTGTTCCTCGTGGAAGACACAGAAACATCTAAACACAGGAAGACAGGGGTGTCTGGCTTTAATTCCCGTGACAGGGCAACCCGTCCATCCACTCTGGACACAGAAAGAACAGTCATCTTTGACTCTGCGTTTTGACGAGGCTGACGCAGGAGAGCTAAGCGGAAGTGTTGCCAGCCATGCATATGGCAGCTACAGAGCGAAAGGAACAGCTAAGACACGTGTTTTGGGGGGTCCGGTGTCGTCAGAGGTGTGTGGGGGCCGCACACACTGGAGGAGGAAGGTCTTCAGTAAAAGCCACAACTCTGGCACAGAGACTGTTGCTGGAAGCTCCATGTTCTGGCCTGGACTCCACTCCCCCCAGCGAGAACAGGGGCTCCGCAGCTGCCGTGTGCTGGCGCCGGGGAAGGTGGTGGGGTGAAGACCGCCCTCCTCTTGAGCCCCTCCAGCACATGCCGCGAGTGGGCCAAGGCAGGCGAGCCGGCGCCGTTGCTGTCCTGCCAAAGCCCCCACCAGCATCCCCTTTTCTGAGCACCTGGAGATCTCGCCAGGGATTCACCCCACTCTGGAGCCTGGGGGGCCAGACCCCGAGTACCCGCGAGGCTGCGGTTCCCAGGCGGCTCACATGGCAACGCACAAACAGCGGCCGCTTTAGAAGGAGCAGGAACAAAAATTAAGATCTCATTTGACCTGAGTGTAGTTAACTATTCACTCTGTATCCGGCTGGAAGATAATGGAGCAAACAAGAAGAATTGCTGAGTCCAAAGGCACAGCCGGAGTGGAAGGTGGGGGGCGAGGAAGGGTATGTTCCCCGGGGTGGGGGTGGGGGAGCCCCGGGAGCCGGCAGCCATGGAGGAAAGGCTTTTCCACTGGAAAGAAGGACCAGGTGTGGGATGTGGCATCTCTGAGGGCGCGTCCCCTCCAGTCAGTGCAGGCCAACCCTCAGGCGTCCTCCTCAAAGGTCTCCTCAAGTCCAGAAGCTTCTTTATTCTCCAAAATCAGAATTCCTCAGCAAACCCAGGACTCAGTCCTGTCTCAGGTCCTTCTGGGGCGGGGGTCCCGGTGGCTCCACAGCTTCCTGAAGAACGGCCCTGAGCCAAGCCTCCTGTCCAGGCCTGCAGACACAGAAAGAAGACGGGTTTAGACTCTGGCTTCTGGTCTTTCTGCAGGTGACTGTCAGCAAGAGTCCTCTTAGGAGCTCCCTGCACGCGGAAGCATCACAGAACCCCGCACACAAAATTCAACACCCCACTCAGAGGGGATGTTACAGACACCGCTGGACACGTCTGGCCTGGAGGGATGGAAACTGGAGCTAGTCAGCACGTGCCGGTGTCTATGAGGTGTGGGGCCAGAGCTTGGGGTTGCGGGGCCGAAGCTTGGGGCTGCGAGGCCAGAGCTTGGGGGCTGCGAGACTGCCTGCTTCCCAGATGGGGAAGCTGAGGCAGAGAGAGGGTGCGGATGTCCTCGGTGGGGATGACAAGGGTCTGGCCCCTACCCCTAAAGCTCATTTCAACCACAGCTTTTCTCCACTCTCCAGAGAACGGTGTTAGGAAGTGACCCTCATGAGGAATGAGGAAGCTACAGAGTGGACAGGACAGGCGTCCCACAGAGGTGACAGCAACCAGGGTCACACACAGTTCTTCCCTCCGCTGATGGTCCATGCCTGAAGATGGACTTGGATGCATCCTATCACCCCCAGCTCCCACTGCGGAATAATGCATGTAGTTAGCGCCACTGATTGCCTCAGGGGACTTCTCCATTTTCCGACTGAGACCCAGACACGGATCACGGCCGGCACGATGGACCGCGAGGCCTCCCTGAAGCTGCAGTTCCCATCACCACGTCGGACTAGACGCTGTCAGTGCCACATTAAGCAGACAGGGACCCGCCCTCATGCAGGCCGACCCAGACCCAGGAGACCCGAGTGGGTGCCAGGCCGAGCACACAGCAGTCGAGGGCAATATGGTGAGGCTTCTGGGGGCCTTCCAGAAGCCAGCAGACTTCCTTCCATCCCTGCAGACTCATGGGGGCTGCAGTTCAGCCTGGCACAAAGGAGCTCCCCTTCCTGTGGGGTGAGCCCCAGGCAGCCGCTGGGAAACCCAGAGAAGGGTGCTTTCAGAGTTGGGGTGCACAGCGAGAGCCCAGAGAAGCCAGTCACACACATTCCTCGGCACCAGGGCTCAAAGGGAGAGTCTGCATTTTAGTCGCCTGCCCGTGAAACGCCCGTCCGTGCGCGCACACAGAGGCGCCCTGGCTGCGGAGGGCGCGGATTGTGGCCAAGAGGGAAAGCAGGTGTTGGCACGGCCCCCCAGACACTCTCATTTGGACCCCAAAACACTCCCAATCACTGCCCCCCTCCAAGTTCTGCTAACCTTTCTCTGGTTTCCTTTCCCCTCCCGGGCAGCGGCCCTCTGAGCCGTCTCAGAGAGGCCAGGGAAGCCGTGCCCCCCACCCCGGCAGCGCACGCAGCTAGCAAATTAATTGGCAGCGGCGGGTGAATCACACAGGGACTTCCTTCTTGTTGCCCGGCAACCCTATGCACTTGGCAGTGGGATATTAAACACAGAGGAGTATGTTGGGAGGCGTTTGCAAAATAAAATAAAAAGCAAAACACGCAACACCCCAGACTCATCCCAGCTCGGCAGACTCAGCCAAGGTGGAAGGGTTTGGGGCCGGGGTTATAGGAGGGAGACCAGGGCATCGCGTGGGGGAGGAAAAGGAGGTTAGGACATCACTGGCCTTAGCCTCCCTCCCTCCCCCCACTCAACCACACTTGGCCAAAGACACAGCAGCTCTGAGCCTGGAGAGAGATAATGGGGGCACCTGGATTCAAAGGCATCTCGAGATTTGAGAGATTGCCTAGAAACACACAGCCCAGAGGGTTTATGGCGCCTGCCAGATGGGGCTGTTTGTGCTTCTGGGTCCTGCATCGTTCCACAGGTTAAGTCACGCTGCCACCTAGGGCAGGAACCCCGTCCCCCAATCCTTTCCACTTGAATGTTTTCATGCCCGTTGCTATGGCCACCAGGAGCTGATTAGACAAGCCTTCCAACATACTGCCTTGCCCTTCAGACCCTGCCTCTGGCCTCTGTGAGAACTCCCAGGACAGAACTGAAATGTCTGTGTATTTTAGGTTTGAAACACGGCATGAAAGAGAAACAGGCCCAAGGAAGAGAAGACTAAGAGCAAGAACGTCCCCATGGTAAGCTGGATAGGAGCCCCCAAAGATAGCCATGTCTTAACCCCTACACCCTGTGAAGGCTGCCTTCCACAGCAAAAAGGGGCTGTGCAGATGTGAATAAGGTACGGATCCTGAACTGATCCTGGATTACCTGGGTGGGCCCCAGCTGTAATCGCCGTGTCCTTTCAAGAGGAGATGGAAGGAGATAGAATAGGAGAGGGAGTAGCGTAGGCGGGGGAGTAGCAAGGAGAGGGAGTAGCATACGAGAGGGAGTAGAAGACATGATGAGGGAAGCAAAAGGCTGGAAGCATCCAAGGAAGGAGCCATGGGCAAAGGAAGCAAATGGCTTCTGCAAGCTGAAAAAGGCAAAGAAGTGGATTCTCCCCTAAAACTTTCAGAAAGTACCAGCCCTGCTGATACCTTGACTTTAACCCATTGAGCCTAGTTGTCAGAACTATAAGACATTTGTGTTATGTTAACTTTCTAAATGTGTAGTGATTGCATGGCAGCAATGGGAAACTAATCTTGTGACTCTGGACACACTGAGTCTGGCTCCCCACAAATCTATAAATGAGGGGTATCCCAGTGCAGACACAAGAAACAATGGGATAGAGCTAGTCAGAAGGGCAGGGGCCAGATTTTGACTCGGAAAGGCCTAAGAGACACTTTACAGGCTCTCAAATAAAAGGTCAGGTGTCTGAAAACAAATGAGGCAAGAGGTTGGCCAGGCTTAGAAGCAGACTTTCAAATCTTAGCCTTTGAGACGGTAACTTGGGTGGGTGACTTAATTTCTGAGAACTTCAGCTTCACCATCTGCAAAATAGAGATATTATTATCTTCCTTGCAAAGCTTTTAGGATTAAATGAGCTACTGCACGAAAAGCACCTGGAACATGGCAGATCCAAATAAATAACTCTTAGGGAGGATTAGGCACAAGCATGCATATGTGGGCAGAAGCTACTAGTTGCCCAACAGCTATTCTACCCTTTCCACTTAGTAACAACGCTCTAATTTTTGGCTGACACATTACGGCCCAGAATAAAAAACTATCTTAGTCTCCCTTGCAGCTAGCTAGCTCTGGCCATGGGACTAAGACCCAGCCAAAGAGATATAAGACACAGTGCCCCTGATCTTCCAGGGAGGCTGTTCAAAAGGTGTTGGAAATAGTTCAATTTTTATGTTTGTCTTTCAATGAAGACATGATGGCTGGTGCTCCAGCAGCCATCCTGGGTCATGAGGCACATTGACCATAGGAGCCATGCATTCAGATGATCTAACAAGAAGAGAGAAGCTGGGTCCCTGATGACCCCAGAACTTCCACAGTCACCCTGGTTTGACCTTAATCTGGATATCTGTGAGAGAGAAATGCGCTTTACTCTTGGTTACTATCTCATCATTATTCTAGAGTTTTCTAGTAATCATAATAGATACAACATATCATAGACCCAGGAAAACAGGATTCAGTCTTTCTAGAGTATGGTTCTCAAAGCATAGCCCTGGGAGGACAATTTCAGCAGGACCTAAAACCTGTTAGACATAATTCTCAGGTTCCAGCCCAGAACTTATTGAGTCAGAAACTCCAGGAGTAAAGTCTGGCCACCTGTTTGACCTAGAGGTCCATGTCCTTGTGTGCACACGCAAGTGCATGAACCACCATTCCAGAGCATGGTCTCTCCACTCCAGCACTCATGACACTGGGGCTGGATCATTCTCTCTCTCTTAAGATTTATTTATTTATGCATACAAGAACTGGAGTACAGACCAGAATGTGGGGGGTGAGAGGATTCACCAGAGACAGAGTGGGGAGCAGAACAGGCAGACTGACTGAAACACACTGCTGAGGGAAGCAGAGGGTGAGACAGGAGAGGTCTGCTGCGCCATGTGGGTAGCTCCCTGGCCAGGGATTGAACTCGCGCTGCAGTGGCTGGGGACAGCTTCAAAGTGCTGACACTTAACCCCTTGCACCACCAGGGAGGCCCAGGGCTGGATTATTCTTTGGAAGGGGGGGGGGGAGTCCTATGCATTGTAAGATGGTTAGCAGCATTGCCTGCCTCCACCTAGTAGGTGCCACTAGCCCTCATCCCCCTCCCGGTGGGGTGGTGACCATCAGAAACTATCCCAGGCACTGGCATCTGGAGTGGGGGTGGGGCAGCCCAATCACTCTCAGTGAAGAAACACCACCTTTGAGTCCTGGTTCGTTCTTGACCTTGGCTTTACCTTAGAATCTTCTGGAAGCTTTTCAGCATTCCCATGTCTAGGCCTCACCCCAGCCTGACTAAATCAAAATGTTCCAGGGCAGGACAGGGGAGCAGTTAGAGCTCTGCTGGCGCAGTGACAGGCTGAGCACACGGCCAGGGCGGGCAGGCCTGGAGGAAAAAAGGTAGCAACACACCTATATCCTGGAAAATGAGGAGGACACACATGCTCCCAGCAGAAACTGTAATAAACAGGACTGGAGAAGGCTTGGGAACTAACATCCTAGCTGCCAGAGGGGTGAGTCCATAGGGTGGAATTCCTGGTGGCTCTGTCACCTCATTTCCCATCAGAACAGGGAGGACACCTCCCAGTGCCTCCCATGAATAACCACACACAGCCTCAGTTTCCTCCTCTCATAAACACAGCACACCATGAGCCAGCTCCCACGAGGCGCTATAAACATTAGCTCACTCAACAAAGCCAACTGTCTTAACACAGTGGCAGGGCCGTGGGCTTCTGAAGTCAGGGAGCACAGAGCCCTCCTCCACTTGCTAACTCCCCAGGCACTGAAACCAGATTCCTCCCACCAGGATACTGGGAGCTGGGAGAGAAGCCACGTGAGTTGAATGTAGCCCAGAAACCGAGTGTGGCCGGGGGTCCATCGCTGGGTTTCCTGGAAAGGAAGGGAAGCAGGAAGGGAGAAGCCAGGCATGAAAAAGGGGGGAGCACGGAACAGGTTGATACTCTGGCTCCCTAAGAAAGACAGTCATGTGCAAATTCTTTCTCCTGCTGGGATTGTCTTTTTCCTTCATTATTTCAGTCCCTGCCTGCTCTGCTGAAATGCTGAGCTGAGTTTTTCCTTGTTTCCCTTGGCCCCGATCATTAAGTCCAGGATGTCACTGGGGAGGCGGGGGGAGGTGCAGAAGAGGGAGGAAGAGGAGAAAGACAAGAGGAGGGAGGGGGCAGGGATGAAATGGTTTCTCTGTCCGCTACCTGATTCAGTCCCACCTGGCTGGCTCAGGAGGAAAGACAGGTGCAGGTGTGAGTCTGTCACCCTCACAGAAAGGGCAACTCGCAGAGTGTCTGTGAGCGACTGAGGTTAGGGGATGGCTCGTACCAATACCTTCTCCTCCCTTCCTGGGGGCGCTGCTGTTTATCTTCTAGTCCATTTAATGCAGCTGATGGGAACAAGGCAGAAGGAATCTGGTTGCTCCACACCAGGGGAACCACAGAGACAAAGAACCCAGGCCCTTTTTCTGATCCCAGGGGCTCTTAGCTGGTTTCTGTGCAACATGTTAGTCCAAAGAACACAGGACTTTGCTGCTGGCCTCGGCCACTGCCAATGCTCCCACCTCCCTTCCCCACAGTCAAAATAGATCTCCCATTTGACTTCCCTCCAGCCCATAAACCTCGTGTGCAAATGTCCTGACTCTTGCAAGTGTGTTAAAAAATAAACCTTAAAAAGCTTCCAGATGTTCTGTTTGTATGGCGGTCCTCCTCTGCTCCTGTCTCCAGAGGCCAGTGCAAGATGTCCAGCGTCCTGGCTGCCAGCTGAAACGTGAGGCGCCTGGAGGCACTGCCCAGGGGTGGCCAGGGAAGATGCCCCCTCCCCAGAACCACACTCAACCAACTCGTCCAGCAGCTCTCCCCTGAGAAGACCTTAAACCCCCCCTTCACACTTCCACCATGCCCTCTCCTCGGATTCTTCCGTTCTTATAGGTGAGGCAGACACATCCATCCCCTGGGCGTGTTCCGTGTAAGACAAAACCCTCCAAACAGCTACAAAGCACTTGTGGGAGGCCCCCAACAAGCCTCCAGGTGTGGTCTTCCCTGAGCTCCCACCTCATCCCGCCCTTGAACTCCTTAGCCCTTGGGACACAGACTTGAGGACACCATGGCCCAGGAGTGACCCTTCCCAGTAAGATGCTAAATTCAGCACCGGCAGAGACATCTTAGGAACTGGACTGGCCAGACCAGGGGAACAAAGTTCATGACCTGTCAAGGTCCCTCCAAGGCTGGTGGCCTCTGATCTAAAGAAGGTAACTGCCAACGGGCAGCGGTGTGCACACAGAGCCCCACACGCACACCTGAGGAGGCCCAGGACTCTTTGCACAGGGGACGCCTGCTCCCTTTGATGCTGGCCGGATGTGTTCCCATTGGGTAAAAACCAGACCTCAATAAAACCGGCATTATCAAGAGCCGGTGGCTTGTGATTGCACCAGCCTGTTATCTCCGCTGCCTTGGGTGGAGCTGGCTTTGTGGTTCTCCATTGAAAAGCATTAACTTCTAGGTGGATCAAAGCCCCTTCCGAACCAGCCAACTTGATCCCTTGTTTATCCGCAGGGGATTGTCCCTAAAGATGGACTTTACAGATAATAGGGACCCCAGTTCCAGACTCCCTTGGGTGCTCTGTTTATCACGCAATATGTGTCTCAAGGCCACCCAGTGGCTGATCACAATGGCCCTCACCCGCCTTTCTTCAGATGGCCAGTTAACAATAGCAGAGGGGGCGCCGGGCCAGAGAGCGTCCAGTTCTGTTGCAACCACAGGACTCGGGGGACACAGAGATACTTCCTTGGACACCATCAGGAGCTTTTCTCTCCTCCAGGATTGAGGCCAGGGAGGAGCTTCCAGAAAAGAGTGCTTCCTTACCCTCTTTCCTGGGGAAGGGATAAACTGGGTCCACCTCTCTGGGTCTCTGAAGGCCCCGGTTGCATGCCCCAGTCAAGCAGGACGTTCGAGAGCAAGTGGCCAGTCTGCAGTGAGGACAGAGCCGGACCTTTGTGCCTGGATCCGGGCCATCAAGAAGGATCATTCACCAATATGGGGGGGAAAGAGCAGGAGCTGGCTGGCCCTGCAGCTTCCTGAATGTTCTTCAGCCCCACGCAGGTCTGTCTGTGATCAACTACAGTGCTGAGGATATCAAGTTTAGCATTTGACACTGAAGAGGCGCACGTGAGCCCATGAACAGGCAAGCAGGTAAATCACTGGTTATCTCAGGAGAGCGCGCAGGATGGGGAACACCGCAGCAGGGTCCCGTGTCGGTAACAAGTTTCCCTGGGGACCCTTCACTCAACGGCATGGAGCTTCGCATCCTGGAGCAGCCTCTTCGGGGTGACAGGTCCTGGGCGAGTCGCCTTGATTCTCTAACCCCTGTGCAAAACAGGAACAGGGAGCACCCCGCCGTGTGGATTAGGCGGAGACCTTGGTGGAGACCCGAGGCCACCAGCCCCGGCTGTTGGGAGACGGAGCTAAATATCAGGACTCAGGAAGTAATATTTGTCATGACCACAGTTCCCTGTGGCACCGTCTCTATTAAAAGTACATTTCCCAGGAAGGCAGGACGTCGCCAGTGCCTTGGTTAGATTCCAGGCACAGACTGTACCGAAGTGCCAAAAGCTCCCCAGCCGTCTCCCGCCATGCCTTTCCTTCCTTTTTAATCTAAAGTTGCCCCAGCATTGGGATTTACCCTGCCTCCCCCTCCTGTGGTCCCTCGAGCCACCCTCAAGAGTCTGAGCTCACGCCCCGTCGGGCCAGGGGCAGGTGGCGGAGCAGGCCGCCGCCAGCAGGAGCCCACGCGGGGAAGGAGCACCAAGGCCGCGCTCTTGATTCCAGAAAAGCCGGGGACTCGCGGGACATGCGCTGAGCTGCTGGGATGCGGGAAGGCACACACGTCCTCTGCCTTCACCCCTCCCTCTCACCCTTCCCCGGCCCCTGGTGGCCGCCACCCTCGTCAGACTCCACATCACGGCAAGCGTTAGGCCGACTCAGCCTGAAATGGCAGCTCCGGGGTCTCCGTCCGGGGCCCAGTCGGCACCACCTGGCCGGTGGGCAGCGTAGGTGCCAAGGGGCCTGGGGACGCCGGGGCTCAGCACCCTCCCTCACGGCCAGGCTGTGACCCAAGGCTGCAGCTGGGCTCTCAGAGGCTCGGGGAGGTCAGGCAGCGAGTTCACAGGACAGGCCACCCACACAGCGCATCAGGCCGCTGTGCCGTCCCTGGGGCCAGCGCAGCTCTGGCCCTTGGCCCTGACTCGGAAGGAACAGTCCGCCATATGGTGTCCCTCGGGGAGGATGAGTGGAGGAGAAGAAGCAAAGCAGGGTCGAGGAAGAGCCGCTGTGCCTCTGGGTGCCAGGGCTTCTTCCTGCAAGGCGGGGGGGGCGCCGGCCAGAGCCCCCAGCAGGCCAGAGAGAGCAGAAGGTGTCCAGAAAATAAAGGGGACATGAGTGACAACAACGTGGGGACAGGGGCTCCTCTCTCGCCTCTCTCTGCAGCCCCAGATGTGCATCCAGGACTTGACCAGAACTTCAAAAACCCTGAACTTGTGGGTTACGTCACACTTTTCTAATTAAAGACCCAAACTGGATTTTCATGTTTGCAGAGAGCTTTGACCAGAGTGGAGGCAGTGGTGCAAAACAGGAAGAGAACTGTCTCTCTCGCTCCCTCTCTATTCTCTCTTCCCTCAAAAAGAGGGGGTGGCGTGAGGGGGAGCAAACAAATTGTTGGCAGCCTTGGGCCCTAGGCCCCCTGGAGCCTCCCCTGCTCTGCTGAAGCCTCTCTCTCTCCCCGGGGTCCTGTAGACACCGGTCCCAGGGGTGGGGCGGAAGGAGGCTGGGTGAGGATCTGGGAAAGGAGAGGAAAGAAGCAAAGAACAGAATCTCAGGCACAGCTGCAGAGCAAAGGGCCCAGTGGCCTCTTCTGGGGGAAGGCACCCTTCCCAGGCGTGCTGGGACTTGCTAGAAACCAGAGCCCTGGCTGGCAGGAGGTGGACAGTGCAACCAGAATTCAAAGGGGCAGCCAAAGCAGGGGGGCCTGCGGGAAGTGGGGGAGGTTTCAGTGAATCATATAAATTAGAGACAGAAAGGGATGTCAGGCCACCTTCATTTCCTTCCTCTCCTAATGGGAATTATCTCATTAGCCCCGAGCTTCCTAGAGGCGGACTTTAAATGATTCCTGTAATGGTGATTTCAATCCGCAGCCCCCTGCCCCCCACCCCATCTGACTTGGGGGGGGGGGGGGGAGCTAAGCAAGACTCTTAAAGGGACAGCAGCAACAGGAGGCCCGTTCCGTCTGCAGTACCCTGAAAACTTTCTGCAACTATGTCCCAGCATCGTCCTTTCACCCTGTATTTTCACTCGCAGGAATTTATTGTGAGAAAATCGTCACGGATATGGTGCTAGGCTCAATAATGACTCCCTCTCCCTGGTAAAAATAAGAGAGAAAGATAGTCCGTTCTAATTCCTAGAACTTATAAATGTTACCTTACATGGCAAAAGGGCCTTGGGAGATGGGATTGAGAATTTTATTTTATTTTTTTTATTATTATTTTTTAATAAATCAATCTTTTTTTTTTAAAGATTTCTTTTTATTTATTTATTTATACAAGCACTGGGTACAGTCAGAAGCGCGGGAGGGTGAGAGGATTCTCCAGAGCCAGAGCGGGGAGCAGAGCAGGCAGAAGGACCGAAGTTCACTGCTGAGGGGAGCAGCGGGCGGCAGGAGAGGTCTGCGCGCCATGTGGGACCCTCCTCTGGGGCCAGGGAGCAGCCGGGGATCGAGCCAGCGCTGCAGAGGCCGCGGGCAGCTTCGCAACCCAGCGCTCAACCGCTGCGCCACCAGGGAGGCCCTGGGATTGAGTATTTTAAAATGGGGAGATTATCTTGGTTTCTCCAGATTGGTCCTTATTTAATCACAGGTGTCCTTCTAGGAGGGAAGCAGAGGATTTCATTATAGGAGAATGCAATGTCACCATCAAGGCAGAGAGACTGGAGCTATGTGACCACAGGCCAAGGACCTCCTGGCAGTCTCTGAAGCTGGCAGAGGCAAGGAGGGATTCTCCCCTGGAGTGTCCAGAAGGAACCAGTCCTGCTGACACCTGAATCTAGTTCATTTCAGGGTGAACTAGTTCATACAGGGTGAACTCTGAACTAGTCAGGATGGCTAAGACTTAACCCTAAGATTCTTTTCAGACTGCTGGCCTCCAAAACTGTAAGAGAATAAATTTGTGTTGTTTTAAACCACCAAGTAGGTGGCAATTTGTTACAGCAGATTCAGGAAACTTATACAGATGAATAAAGTTCTCATGGCCAGGATTGTCATCAGAGCCTTTTCACAGCAAAAGAAAAAAGAGCGTTGAAGAAACGTATCTGTGTGATAGTCCTGTGGTGAAATAGTAAACAATCATAAATACATCAAAATATTATTTAATAATAAAGGAAAACACCCTGTGATTATGAATAACAAATATTTCCCTTGCGCTTTTGTAAGTTTTTCTAATGGTAAGCATCTTATCATTATTTCTGTCATTGTATGAGTCACATTTATATAGAGAGTAATGTGGAAGTTAAGGATAGTTTGAACCTTTTCCATGAATGGAGACGTGGAAGCTGGGGGCCATTTCCAAAGTCAGGGGATCCAGGTCTGGAACATTTTTAAGCTCTGAAGACTGAAGGACCCTCCTCTACACGTACCTCAGCCTGGCATAATCAAGGTGCTCCACCCAGGGGTGCATCTGGCTTGCAGACACCCCTTCCTAACAAAAGAGCTAAACGTCCAAGACTGCCATAACAAATTACCACCAATTTGAAGCTTATCACCACAGACATTTGTTTTCTCATTGCTCAGGGAGCCAAATGTTCAAAGGAAGGGTTGGTTCCTTCTGGAGGCCCTGAGGGAGGGTCTGTCCCTATTCTCTCCAGGCTTCCAGGGGCTCCAGAAATCCTTGGCTAGTAGATGCATCACTTTTGTCTGCCTCCACGTGCATACTGCCTTCTTTGTGCCTCTCTGTCTCCCCTTCCCTTCTAATGAGTCATCATGGATTCCTTAATTAATTACATCTGCAAAGACCCTATTTCCAATAAGGTTCCATCCGAAGGTTCTATGTGGACATGAATTTGCAGGGGAGCCACTCTTCAAACCATTACAGAGGCCCTTCTCTTTACTTGCGTCCACTTTGCTTCCAAGTCTCAGCAAC
The DNA here is from genome assembly GCF_964194135.1 of Talpa europaea. Classification (NCBI taxonomy): domain Eukaryota; kingdom Metazoa; phylum Chordata; class Mammalia; order Eulipotyphla; family Talpidae; genus Talpa; species Talpa europaea. The sequence continues at coordinate 130,808,086 of NC_140074.1, forward strand.
TCCACAACAGCTTCTTTGATTCTTTCAGATCCCAGAGGCCAATCCCTTATGAAAGTATCCCAAGGCAGATGGAGCCCCCCCCCAAATGCATAAACTTCCCTATAATAGGAGTCACCAATGTTTGAGGGGGTGGCCTCAGGAGAGGTCTGGTTCTCTATGGTCACAGTGGCCAAGCAGAAGCCACCTATCTGGATGCTGGGTCTGGGATGCTGGAATTAGGCAGCAAAAAGAACTTGGCTTTACGAGCACAAGGTGGTACCTAAACCACCTGGCACAGACTGGGCATGGAGAAGACCCTACAGAGATACTATTGCCCCATTTGTAAGTGTCCTTGCAACTCAGTCTTCCTCTTTTTAATGAATGCATGGGGCCCTACAAAGCAAATGAACTAAGTACTAGATGATGTGCATATTCAAGGATATTTATAAGCACCCCCCTGGTATATGCATGACAGGATATAAACTGACATTCCTCTGTGCTTCTCTCTTCTTTAATGACAAGAAGGTGACAAAGCAGCACAAGTCACAGAGCAGGAGACACCTAAATCAACATCCGAGTCATGACATGCATTGAGAAAGAAGCCACCAGCTGTGGGCAGCTGGCAGGTCCCTCAGGAAAACCTAAGAGGGAAGGTCCTGGGATCTATTTCTGCTCCTGCTTGGCCCACTGAGGAAGGGAGAGGAAGCAGAGGAGCCATTTTCGGCAGGTACTGAGGCTCAGGCTGCCTGTTCCTGCTGAGCCCAGACAGCACCCACCCACCAGGAGGTGACTTATCAGCCGTGGGAGGTTCAAGAAGCTCTTCAGCCACAGGTGGGTGCCTGGGAAGCCACCCTCTGCAGGGAGCACAGACCAGCTCTGCTGCTAATCACCCCGTGCCTCAGCCCCATCTGGGTGGCCTCAAGCCACTCCCAGGCCTCATCAGGGGCTCAGTGATCTGACTGGCCTCCACAAACCCTGGTAAGTGCGCAGGACAGGTGTTGTGGGTGCTCCCGCTTACAGATGGGGAGACTGTCTGAGCAGTTCTATGACTCGTCAGGGCCACCCAGGGAGCCTGTGTCCCAGCTGCTAACCCGGGGCTCCTTCTACAGCCCAGACCGGCAAATGGCGTCCCCACCCCTCGGTCCCACCCAGGAGGACTTCAGGGCTTCACAGAGGTGGCCATAGACACGGGGTGTTTCTCCCCTTCCACCAGGCCCCACCTCTTTCTATGCAATCAACTTTCCTCCTCCTGCCTGGAGGTTGGACGAGGAAGGACGTGGGCCTGGTGGGGACAGGCCAGGCTTGTGAGCAGTGATGCCTGCTTAGGGGGTTAGGAGAAGGTGCCTGTTGTGAACTCTAGGGAGAGAGAGAGGAGAAAGTAGAGTTGATCTGAGCTTTGCTCAACCCCCCAGCCCTCTCTGTGGGGGTTCTCAGAGCTGGGTCCTCGTTTCACGAAGCTGTCTCAGGCCTCCTCATGGAAGCCCAGGCCACTCTAGAGCAGAATGGAGCTGGAAGAATGCTAGCTCCTTCTGGGGCCAGGGGTCAGCAGGTCAGAGTTTCTTTGGGGTGGGTAGCCCACTGCACTACAGGCATTCCCTGGAGGGGCGCTGAGCCCCAGGAAGCAGAATGCTAGGGGCAGCCCCTGCAGGCGGCACCGCCCAGCCCCAGCCCACTCTGGAATGCCCAGATTCAGGGTCCTCGGACCTGATCTTCCAAACCATCTCTCTCTCCTTCCTCATCCCCTGTGGCATGGACGTCTCCGAGGGGCACCTTGGGACAGGCTGCCACCACTAAGAGCTCACTGGCATCCTCTTCCTGTGGGGCCAGGCCAGAGAGGAGGCCTGTGGAGGCTCGAGGATGGGGCCAAGCTGCAAGCAGTCAGGCTGCTCCCCGCGCCAGGGCCGTGTCCGGTTCCCGTGACACCCTAGCTGTTAATAACTAACCTCGTCCCAGACAGGTGCTGGCGGCCTGGCCTTAGGAGTTCTTAGGGTTGAAAGTGAGTCACTTCCCTTTTATAGTTTGCTGGCAGACTGAGTCACCCACAGGCTGAACCCTTCACACAAGCTCTCACACCTGACCAGCTAACGCTCATGCCCAGACCTTCAACTACCCATTTTCAGGTGGACCAACCCAGGGGCCTGGCCCTCGCTGTCTGGGCCAAGCAGCATCCCGTGAGCCAGCCTCCGCCCTGCTCCTTCCACCCCACACCTTCCAGAGAGCAGAGGTGTCAGAGAGAGGGGGCCTAGGTGGGCACCCTGGCCTGAGGTGGGGTAAGGCCTGGGGCAGGGTTGACCTGTGTCCTAAGTCTTGCAACCCTATCTTCCTAGAACCCTACTGGGAAACAAAGACCAGAAGGGATGCAGCTGCATCCCTCTTGGAAAGGACAGAGGCTGAACACAGGTAAACCGAGTCCCAGGATTGCTGATGCTCTTTCTGGACTCTGCTCAAGCCCCCCAGGGGCCTGGAGCTCCCATGGGGGAAGGACAGGACAGAAACCAAATCTGGGAAAAGAAACTCACAAACCTGTCGTCAAAGTTTTCCTGCCCTCTCTCCTGTGGTCTTGCAACCAGAAAAAAGATGTTTTTTTTTTTTTACAAAAGAGAGATTAGGAAAGAGAAAAAAATAAAACATGAAACAGAAGGAGGGGAAAAAAAACCCACACTGAAATAGGACAGGGATTAACTTTTTGTTAATCCTCAGAAAGTCCCTCCTGCTACCTGGTTTCTAAAACAGACAATAAACACAGATGACATCAGGTAGGCCGGCCCTGGGTGTCTCCCCCAGGGGCTCCAGCAGGTGTGAGACTGACAGGTTGAGAAGAGATGACACTATTTCTATCCTTAGAAGATGAAAACCAAGACTGAGAAATGACAGCAGAGGCTGAGCCGGGGTGTGGCAGGAAACCCGACACCCTGCCAGCCGCTGGCCTTTTGGGTGAACTCCGCTGGCGTCTGGGTGGGAGGGCAGGGAGCCCCTCGCTGCCTCCCAGGTGTCTGGGTGCAGCTCAGGCTGCCTCTACCTGAGCTCTGAGCACCCCCCTGCTGCCGCCCCGGACTGTGCACACTGGGCACTGACACCCGCAGCTGCACAGAGGCCTGGGGAGCGCACAGGGCCTGCCCTCCCTGCACGTCCCGCACACAGCATCTCAGCCGCGTGTCCACAGCACCCAGGGTCCAGATGCCAGGAGAGACAGACTCCACCCCCAGGGCTGGCTCGGAGACCCAGTGAGTCATGAGGCCTGACCGGTGATCACGATGTCCCACAGCGAAGGGGAGGCCTGGGAGGGAGCCGGCTGCAGGGACGCCAGCCACAGTGAGTCACATTTGGACCCCGAGGGGAAGTTCCGTCTGCGAGTCCCTTGGACGGCTCCCGTCCCCGGGGTGAGGTCATCCCCACTGCTGCTCAGCGCTGCCACTTGCTTCTTCCTCCCAGAGCCCCGGTTTTCACTCTCAATTGTGGTTGGAGCAAAAATCATCATCTCGGCCGCAGTGTCTCTGCCCTACACACCACACACACGACGGGTGGCGCTGGGGATGAGGGTGCTCGCAGGGGGCCGATCTTTCATCTGTAAAAATAGTGCTTGCCCTAATGACGTCACACAGGAGCCTTTGGGGCCAACAGGCAGAGGCTGCGACAGTCCTTTGCAAGGAGGCAGCTCACTCGGGGAATGTTCCTGTTTTACTGCTAGAGCCACGTGGACTCAGCCATCGGGCCACCCTTGCGGGCCAGGGTCTGGGAGCAGAAGGGTGGAGGTACCAGGTAGGAGAGTGTCCGCATGCAGATGGGGGTCCAGGAGCTCCTGGGGTCCCCCAAGCTGGGGAGAAATATACAGACTCCACTCCGCCCCCTGGCTGTTCCTTTCTTCGGGTGTTCCTAGTGGAGCGTGAACACATTTCTAAGGCCTCACCAAGGAGGAGGTCCTGGCCACAGTCCTCAGCTGACTCTCCCATCATATACATGAGTGACAGAGAAGGCCCCAGACTGAGCCATCCCCTGGGGGTCCAGATCCCAGTGCACCTGCCATCATGGGGCTGACAACCTCCAAGCCAGGTCCAGAGGTGAGCTCGGCAGCTCACTCGGCCTGGCCTGCTGGACATCGCTGGGACGGCAGGACGGGAGGACAGAGGAGCGAGCCTGCCTGCATGCATTCCTGCAGATGTCAAGTCCACCTTCTCAGGGGCAGAGGCAGGAAGGCAAGGAGGCTGTGAGAGAACAAGGAGAGCCCCCAACACACTTCGGGGAGGTCTGGAAGGTTGACCGCGAGCAGCGTTAGCCTTTCCACAGTGTGAGCATGCCCCTGAGGGGGCAGTGTAGCCTCACTGCCCCACACAGTGGATTGGGAACAAGGAACAGAGACTCTGGTCTCTCTCCCCCCATCAACCTTCCCTACACCCTTTATTTTTGCCCCGTCACTTCTAGTCTCTCTGCTGCACCTGCAGCCTGCTGATGGGCCCCGTGTGGGCTTTGCGGGCACACGGGGAGGAGACCAGCCCTCATGTTAACACGACACCAAATGGAAGAGGATCTGAGAAATGGCATCCTGGATTTCCAGCTCATCACACCAAGAAGGCCATCCCGCTGCCACACCTGCGTGGGTAGAGAGGAAGCAGCACCCTCGATATCCCTTTCATCTGGCGTTTCACCCCTCAGCTGCCCGGCCCCTCGTGCCCTCTGCACCTGACTCTGCTAAGCTGGATCACCGCTTGCTGGCCTGAAAACCCCCCAGTTTTCTCGGAGGGAAAGCCCAAGGCCCCCCAGGCTCTCCCTGACCGGCCCCTCTCCCAGAGGCTCAGCCCCGCCCCTGCTCAACCACACAGGCACCTAGTCCTCACAGACACCAAGTGAGCGCCGGCCCAGGCCCTGACCTGGCTGCCCCCTCTGCCCAAAGCTCTTCCCCTGATGTCCTCGGGGCCACTGGCTCCCTGACCTGCTTCAAGCTGGAGCTAAAAGGGCACCTCTCAATGGCACGTGCCCTGCCAGCGCTGTGACCTGCCCCCACTCCCGCCAGCGCCACCTGCACTCCCTGTCCTGTCCCGGCCTCCAATTCTTCTCACAACACCGTCACCTTCTCGATTCTTGACTCATTTACTATTTTCATCTACTCTGCCCCCACTGGAAGGCAAACTCCTTGAGCACTGAGCTGTATTCTCTGCCTAGAACACAGGGGCAGCGAAAGGCTCTGTTAGGTGAGCCAGTGAATGAACGAATGATGAATGAATGAATGAATGAATGAATGATGCGGGAGTCACTAGGAGCCATGCAGCTTATGGCATGAGCTGGCATTCAGACCGAGGTCCCTGGGGAGGGTGGACAGCTGGCTGTTTTCAGAAAGGCAGTGCCCACAAAATGCCTGGAATTCCCCTGGAGTCACTCATTAACACCCCCACCCACAGCCCGCCAGTCACCCCAACACAGACAACAGCAGAGAGCACCCTGACTCCAGGGTTCCTCTGAGCAGGTAACCCCCACCATCGCCGGAGCAGTTTCCTGACTGAGCAGTAAAAGAAGTTTGGGGTAAAACACCCAAATCACAGAAGACAAGCCCCCTCAAACCCCATCCATTCTTGGGGCCCAGCCAACATTATTTGTGCAGTCCTGTGCCAGGTGCGGTCATGTGCCAGGTGAAGTCAATGCCAGCTGAGGGGGGTCCACAGACACAGCCAGCCCTGGCACAGAGAGTGCCCCTCGCCCCCCATCCTGCCTCAGTAGGACCTGGCTTCGTTGGCAGCATTATAGGAAGTGCTAAGACCTCCTTTAATCAGTCAGCAGGTGCACCCCAAGTGCTCCTGAGCCTCCTAGACCCGCAGGCTCTGAGCGCGCACCCAGCACTGTGCTCTACTCTGCTCCCGTGGGCCCCTGTGGGCCTTGGACCAGCTCCTGTGTGCCGAGAGCAGAGGCAGGACTGACCGGTGCCCACAAAGTGCTGGGGCAACTCACTGCCACTTGGCAAGGCAAGCACCGGGCACTGATGGGGCCCCTGAGTTATCTGAATCCCTTACTGGCCACCTTGTCCGAGTGTCCACACCTCAGTTTCCTCATCTGCGGGGTGGATAGAACAGGGCCCACCTGCTAGTTGAAAGACGGGAAACGTCCATCTGAGTAGAGCTGTATGAACACAGCTGCCCGAATCCACTGCCGTGGCCACTCCAGGCCGGCAGGCAGGTGCATGGGGGACGTGCGACCCAAGACCCCCAGAGTGGGGCGAACAGCAGGGCTGTAGCTGGGGGCTGTACCACTCACCTTTTCTCCTGTCCTTCTTTCTTGCTTCCAAGCACCTCCCAGCTCAGCCAGGAACTGCCGATTTCTTCTAGAAAGAGAGGGGGGAGTTATACCAGGAATAGTAAACTGAGGCTCATCTTCAAATGCACGATACAGGGGGCGGGGCCTCAATGTCAGGCAGCCTCCTGCGGACCCAGGCGTTTAGAGTTGTTTATGCTTCGATATAGGATAAAACTATACCCATGCAGAATAAAGGGGGAGTTATCACATGTCAGTTATCACAAATCGAAGAACATGCCCAGAGAAGTAAATCCAGGTCATCCCCACCACCAGCCAGGCCTCCACACACAAAGAGGTAAATGGATATTAGACCAAATAGCATATTTTTTCAAGTTATAACAAAACTTAAATCCACAATGGGCCCTTATTGTAAAATCAATCCACTGCCATACTCGAGTCATTCTGTCTTAGGGGTGCTTTTTACTCCAAGTCTCCTAGGATGCAATTTCTGAATTTTTATAAGTTCTGGCGTTATGAAAAAACGAATCAGAATTCATTAATCGGGATAATGCATGAGAAGCGTCTAGCTGGGACTTGGCCACTGTCAGGCTGTGCTTTAATTCACGACCCCCCTGCATGTCTAGGGGACAGGCTGTCCCGTAGCATCCATGTAACTCCCAAGCAAATGTGCAGTTATCAGTGTCCTTGCTGCTAAAATAGATATTTAATCTTTAAATCCAACCTCTTTTCAACCTAATTCAGACACCAGGAAGAGTAATGTTTCAAAAGGTGTGGAAAGATAATAGTCCCATTCTAAGCTTCCCCATCATTAGGCTCAAAGGAATCATTCCAGATCCTTCAGTTGGCAATAAAAACAGAGAGAAGAAAGAAAAAGGAGGAAATCGATACCATCAGATTTGAAACAGAAAACTTGTAACCTTCACTCACAAAAGGAAGGATTGTCTGGGTGGCGTTTTGTTCATTCGCTGCAGGGACCCAGACATCCCTCCATGGGGTCTGGAGTTATCGAGGGCAGGGGCCTGGCTGGCACCCAGAGCCAGCAGATTGGGGTGCCCCATGCCCCAGGACCCGTCTCCCCATGCTGGAGACACGTTTGTTGGGCCCAGCTCCTGCTATCCGCCCAGACATACCCCAGGACCACCCCCAAAAGCAGGATAGGGCCCTTGACGACAAGGCAGAGGACTTGGCAATTTTGGCCCCAGTGACCCCACCATCCTCAGGACCGAGATGACCTGTAAATGCTGGGAAACTCGCCCAAAAGAGGCACATTTTTTAGTATTTTTCAGGACAAGTGTTTGTCCTGAAAACACAAGTGTTTTAGTATTTTTCAGAACATTGGAAAATGTTCCTGTGGACTGGAAAGGAAGGTGAATTCTGATGTTTTAGGGGAGTCTCTCGGAGTGTCAATGGGTCAAGCATTCGATTCTGGACCCCACCCGGCTTCCTTTCGACTATTACTATCAACTGCCGGGAGAGGATTGTGACGTTCCAGCTGCAACTGTGCATTTGGTGCATTTCTCCTTGCAGTTCCACCAAGTTTTGCTTACTCTATTCCCGAGTTCTGTGAGCTGATAAGCGCCGATGGTGACCATAAAAAATAAATAAAAAGGAAGCAAGCAAAACCTCAGCTACGCTCCTATGCCAGCCCAAGCATACAGGACGGATTCTGGCTCCTGTTCCTACTTCACATAAGGCCAACCTGTTCTCAGCTTATTAGGGGGAAATTATTTTTTTGTATTATTATTTACTAGGAGGAAAGCATCTAATAAACTCATTCAGTCTAAAGCCCAAATGAATAGAAATGGTTCCAGACTTACCCCTCCAGGGCTGACATGATTTTTAACATAAGTCAATCTAACTCTCCCCTGTTCCCATGACATTTCAATCCAGCCAATTTAGGGGCAGAAATTGGGGAGAGGGGATGGGAGGCTGGAGGGGGGCTATTTTAAATCCTACTGGGGCCTTTTACAGCCAGAGCTTCCAATCTGTCTCCTCCCCGGGCAGCTGTGAAATCACCCTTTGGCCAGAATGCGAACCCCAGGGATTCTTACTGATACAGGGTGAGGCCTGGGCACTGGGGGTTTTGTTGTTGTTTAAATTCCACAAGAAAGCCTAATATGCAGCAAAGTTTGAGGATCATCTGGGGATCTTATTAAAATCTGAATTCAGTGGGTCTAAAGGGGCGGCTGAGAATCCACATTTCTAACAAGTTTTTGGGCCCGCCGTCCACCCAACACACTCCAAGTGGCAAGGACACAGAAAGGCGTCCCCTCAGAGACCCTTGCGATGCCCCCAGGCCAGCCAGGGCTTCCCCCTGCTGGGGTGGGAACCCCTTCTCCAGGAGACCCTGAGTCTGGCTGGCTGAACCCTGCAGCGGATGAGAGGGACAGCACTCACCCCCCACGAGGCTGCGGCCCCCTCCCCTGCTTGCCAGAATCCAGCTCCAGGCAAGCCCAGCTGCAGCCTGAAACACACTTCTGAGAACCGCCAAAGGTTCCTTAAAACCAGGAGAGGTTTCTTTGCCCCATGCTCGGGTGCTGGCACAGCCTCCTGGGCAGAGGAGAGGGAGGGCCACCCAGGATCCTGCCTGCCTGTCCATGGACATGGCTCCACGCCAGCCAGCCAGCCCTCCCCTGGCTGCGTGCGCAGCTCCCCACCCCTGCCTTTGCCATCGTCATGGTGATGACAGCAGGACAGGGAGTGGGTGACACTGTCGGAAACAGGCCAAGAGCAGCACACCACACCCGACCCCAGTCCTCTGCGGGAGGCCAGGACTGCACCCGGCTACCCACAGCCTGCCCCAAGGTCCCTCCCTTCCTACCACACCCCTCCCGCGGGTTCCTTCCACACATCTTCACGGGAGGTCTTGAGCCAAACACCACCTAGTGATTCTCAGCCCAGCCACCTCCAGCCCAGACAGAAGGGTGGGGTCCTCCTGGGTCCTCTGGCCGAGCGAGGAGCAGAAGTCCAAGCAGGTGAGGTCGCAGGAAAACATCAGCCTAGAGCGTGTTCAGCCCCACACCGGCCACCTCCTCCAGGCTGTGCACCATCTACACGCAAGGCATGGAGCACACACAGCCTCAGGCTGCCAGAGACTGGGCAGGACGTGCAACGGGAGGACTCAAAGGGACATGGGGGGGAACTCAGGGAGGGCTTGGGGTTTCTGTGCCATCAGCCAGAGCTCCCCTCCCCTTTTGGCCAAAATAAGGTCTGTGGTGGGAGTGAATTCTTGAACCTTCTGGATGGGTGGTGATCAGAGGGCCATCTGCAAGACAAGCCCCAGAGCTGTGAGCAGGTCACACCCCCGGATCCCTTTGGGAGGGATCGCCCAAAGGGGGCAGGCCCACAGGACACAGGAGGCCGAGAAATGTTCTGATTTCATTTAAAATCAGCAGGAATTAAATGGTAATCAAATTATAATATTAATGCCTATATAATACTGAATGACCTTATCACAGCGCACTTATAAAATATCACTTTTAATACAGGTGACCCTGGGATGACTCGGGGGTTAGGGAGGCCGATGTCCCAAGAGTCGAAAATCTGTGCATCACTTTTGACTCCCCCAAAACTTAACAACTCATAGTCTGCTGCCAAGAGGAAGCGAAAACAGTCAATGAGCACATTTTGAACGTTTTATATACGTATATAAAACACATACTGTGTTCTTACGCTAAATCAAATTAGAGAAAAGAAAACACTATGAAGAAAATCACAAAAGAGAAAATACATTGACAGCACCGGAGCAGATTCATCCATATGGGAAATTTACATTTGTTTACAAAAATACCCGCATACAAGTGGAACACGCAGTCCCAGCTCAAGCTGTTGGAGGCTCAACCGTACGAGTATTTTTTAATGGGGGGGAAGGACCCATACAGATGAGAGTACGAGGGCATGGACACGTATTTGAGCCCTGAATTTGCTACCTCCTGCCAATCTCCAACACTGCTTGCTCCTCAGCCCCCACAGTCTCTTTCTCCAAGACACCCCTCCCCAGCCGGCAGACCCTCCCCCACTGCGCACTGGCTCTGTCACGAGCCAATTCCATGCAGGCACCCAGGGCCTGAGTCCCACGGGTCAGAGGCTCAGCTCCAGCAGCTGCAGCCCCGCCTGGGGAGAAGCGGCTTCTCTGAGGCCAAACACACACACTCAGCCCCCTGCAGCACCCACAGCCAGCACACATCACACATCACACCCAGGCCTATAAAAGGTAATTATACAATCTGATCTGGCAAATTAGGGCCACGCACTATCTAATTCCTACAGTGAACTCAAGGGTTGCATCGGCAGGAAAATTTAACCTAGATCTTTATTGGGAAGTGCCTCCAGGTCGGGATTAGGGTTTATTCATCTTGTTTATTTCCTTGTCAAGGGAGAGTGGAGAGGCCTTCTCTGCTGAACCCCCCTCTCTCTGCTGAACAAACACACACACTTTGGCTTTTATACAAGCAAGCTGCCTGGGGACCTCTCCCCAAAACTGCCTAACTGCAGCTAAAATCAAATAAAGCCTTCCCAGGAGATACAGATCTGTCCACCAGCAGACCCATGGATGGATAGATCATTTTTCAAATGAAAATGAAAGTTGAGCAGCTCAAACCCCAGTCAAAGACTTCAATGGTTGGCGCCAACTCAATACAAAGTCGAGGTCAAGAAGAAAGCCAATAGTCCTTAATGGCAGGTCACCTCCTGATTATTCTGGCCCAACTCTGGGGTGTCTATCTGGACAGCACTCACACACGCCCCTCTAGAAACACCGTTTCTTTCCATCTCTCCCCCTCAGCCCCGTGCCCAGATCCTGTGTCATCACTACACAAGACAAGTGGACACCAGAGAGGATCACCCACCATCTACCAAGATGTCATGCCAAGCAGCCGGCCTGCTCCTCACTTTCATCTTGTGCGTTTCTGGGGCTTCCACTGGGGAAGATTATTCTCGTCCCAGTCTCCCATGGCAGTGCTGCCAAGGGCCTGCGCCCAGGGCATGGCAGACGACGGCCTGTCCATAGCGAGGCCTTTAGCATTCACGCCTGCAAACATAGATGCCCCCGAGAAATAAGACTGTGCGGCATAGGCGGAGGCTGAGCTGTGTGCAAAAGTACCCATGAGGTTATCTGAAGGAGCCTCTCGATAAGACTGACGTCATCCAAAGAAAGAGTGTGAGCTTTCCAGGGTCACCAGTGGAGCCACCTTTGCTCTCGAATCAAATACAACTGGGGGGGTGACAAGCGTGGTGGGGAGAGAGAAAAAGCATGTATATATACTGTAGGACAATGACTTTATAGGAAAACAATGGAAAAGCTGTTTTCTTGTGCCTGGTCCCTAAGTATTCCAGGCAACCCACTTAAGAGCAGCGGGAAGGGGATGCTGGAATAGAATAGGCAAGTTTCTTGCCAGTTGGATTACAGTCTTTGCAAGGTGCTCTAGCCAAATCTCAGGCCAACACGGTTCCAAGATGGTGGAGACAAGCGTGCACATGGGGAATGAGATGACCACCATTCTGTGTGGACCGTCTAGAGGCTTCCTGGAAGAGGGACAGAGAGCTTAGAGAAACGTGTCCCTCTTCCTGAGGGGTGACCACAAGGACTCCAGCTTCTTTCTGAAGAACCAGCCATCCCAGTGTGGGGATGCCATGGGAGAGGAAGAAGAGAAAGCCAAGCAGCAAGAAAAAAATGCTGTGAAGAATGGCCCATGGGTACAAGCTCACAGCAGAGTGTAAGTGCTCAAAATCACATCGCAACACACACAGGTTCTAGAGTCGGAATCCCAAGACTGAAATCCCAACTTGACCACTCCCAGCTGAGCCCCTCGGACAACTCTGCGGGTACCATTGCTCCCCTGAGAGCCGTATGACCTCCTCTGCCCTGGTGAGCCTCCCACACGTGTCAGCCGCCATCACCACTGCCTCTGCTACTCGGGGACGTAACGCAGAACTGCACCGGGCTCTGTTTCATGCTTCTGGTTCCATTAAACCATGTGTTCCAGCACACAGCCTGTCTCCTGGCCTGTAGTCAGTGATCAATAAATGTCAGCTATCGATATTATTATATAAAAAATTACAGAACCACACGGGTTATAAAACAAAGGGAGAAAGTAAAAAGTTAACAGTTGTCATCTTTGAGTTTTCAGTTTATTGGGGATTCTTAGTTCGGCATGCCAAAGGGGAACCAGCATTGTTTGGCATGGAGGGGAAAATATCAGGGTATTTAAAAGAACAAAATGGACATGTGTCACCTTGAACTGGAAATAAAATTGCACGGGCAATTAAATTAACAGCAGTTCAGACAGAAGTCACAGGGTTGCCAGTGAAATCAGGAACAGCTCGGAAATGAGGGACAGATTATACAGCTTGACCCCAAGTTGGGGCTCAAGCTCAGATCTGTCAAGGATACCCTGGGCCCTCCTGCATGAACCGGAGTGAGACACACCTGAGCACGGATGATGCGTGCTGGGGCCATCTCAGAGGTCGCCTGATGGACCCAGCCAATACTGAATTGTGGCCTTGCCAAGAAGCCTAACCCAGCTGTCAGGCTGCAGGCCGCAGGTTGAACAGACCTGCTCCGTGGCATTTCCCAAATACCTGTGCCTTAGACGAGGGCACTGATGAATTGCTCTTTGGGGTTCAGGACCTGAGGCCCTGTGCACTTCCCCAGGGCTGTTTACACAGCCCCAGGCCTGCCTGCCGAGGCCACGAGGGACACACAGGGCCGAGAGCACAGAAAGGCAGAAAGGATTTGGGCCTCAGAGTCAGGGCCCTGGGCAGCAGTGTTTGGAAGCTCAGGTCTCAGAGCCTCCCAAGACCTCCCTCCTCTCCTCTTTCTTAGTTCTGTCTCTTCCTCTGGGTCCAGCACAGAAGGGACCACAAGGCTGAGTCCTCAGCCCAGCTAAATTCCCACCCTTGCCTCCTGCCCTTGAAGATTCCCCGAACTCCTCTTGCCACCTCTGACCTTCATCCTAAGGCCCAGCTTGCCAGCGTCCTGTAGGGCAGGCTGGTCCCTGATTCCCAGACAATCTCAACTTCTCTGAATGGAAACCACCTTGGCCAGGCCTCCCCTGGAAGCTCCCATTGGTGAATTTAACTGCATGCTCTCGGCACCGGGACAGGAAGCCACCCTAACACCAAGTTCATCTACCTGCAGGCAGTTCTGCCTGTGCTGCTCATGATCTGTCTTCTCTTATATCCCTGTGGCCAGGATATAAGGCCCTGAGGCCCTTGTAAATCTCAGGTCCCACTGTTCCCCTAATAAGACTGTCATTTATTGAGTGTTTACTGTGTCCCAACCCTTGACACATTCCCGCGATCATCTTCCCTCATATCTTATCACCTCTCACCTGTTCACTATCCTTGCACACACTAACTCTGTGCTGGAAAGCTCTAGTTCTTTGGTGCCTCAGGGCCTTTGCACTTGCTGTTTCCTTTTTTTTTTTTTAAGATTTATTTATACAAGCACTAGGTACAGTCAGAAGCACGGGAGGGTGAGGGAATTCACCAGAGCCAGAGCTGGGAGCAGAACAGGTAGACTGACGAAGTACACTGCTGAGGGGAGCAGCGGGCGGCAAGAGAGGTCTGCGTGCCATGTGGGACCCTCATCAGTGGCTGGGGATCAAACAGGTGCTGCAGAGAGGCTGCGGGCAGCTTCGCAGCCCAGTGCTCAACCGCTGCACCACCCGGGGAGGCCCTCACTTGCTGTTTCCTTTGCCTGAAACCCTTTGCTTACCTTCCAAGGTGTCTGCTCAGACAGAACTTTCTGAGAGGCCCTTCAAGATGATCCTACTACACAGGCCAACCAGAAGCACAACCCACTGTGCTCTTCACAGCACTGGCCATAGTCTGAAATGATCCTATTTATTTATTTCATTTTAGTTTGTGACTTTCTACTACATTATAGGATCCCTGCATGCAGAGAGGCTGTTTTATTCTCCAATCTATGATCAGCACGCATCCCCTTTTGGTGGGGAGAATAAGTGAATGGGGATGAGTACCCCGCTGTGCAAGAGAAGGTTAAAGATATTCAGAAAGATTGAAAACTTGCTCAAGGTAACAGGGTTGTCCGTGGTTGTCTCAACTTTTGCTCCAAGTTCCTTGGGCTCCAGTTGTGCAGCTGAGATTGACCTGACTTTTCTGTCACTATGGCCATAAACCCCACCTGGGCTCCGTGACTCCAGATTTGTAGCTCTAGTAGATCCTAGACAGCTGTCCCAGCCTGTCATTCCACAATACCAATAAGCTCTACCAAACCCTGTTCATCAGTTCTCAGTGGCTCCCTACTTCCTTCCATGCACACACCAAGCCCCTTTGGCCTGAAATCAGAGGCTACCTTCACTCTGATCCCTTCTCTCCTGCCAACCTTGTTTGCAGACTTTTCTACAGACATCTTGTCTAATCATTGCTCCCCCTACCTGCAAGACCCCCCTCCGCAGTGTCTCCCCTTTAAGCCAAGTCCTCTCTCCCAGGAGCAGCCAGCTGACTGAGGCCCCCAGACCCAGTTCTCATTTGAGGTCCAGTGTGGCCATCTGCAGCTCTACACTCAAGACAGCAGAGGGGGTAAATTAGGGACTCTACCCCCAGGGAGATCCTGCATTCCCCAGGTGGGCAATCTGCTCCATGGATCGGGAGCTGGTGCCACACACACAGCATTGGCAGAGAGGCTGCTGCGTGCCAGGCTCTCTTGGTCCATGCAGCTGACTCAGCCACAGCACAGCGCCCTGCAGATGGCCAAGAGGGAAGGGCTCTGCCTCATGGGTCTTCCCCAGCCCACCTCCACCTGGGGTCACACATCAAGATTTCTTCTGGGTCTTCCTTGAGCAGGGCTGCCATAGGGCCTGAGGATGGAGCCCCACCCAAAATGCCTTTAAAAAACATGGAAAGTTTACAACTCCCCCATGTCTTCTCTTTTAAAACCCGCATCTTTGTCCCTAGAGACACCTTGGGAGCATGGTGTCGGTGTCAGGCCACACAGAGGCACGTCCCTGGCAGGACAGAGACGCCGCCGGGGCTGCACTGAGGGGCGGCCACAGATGGGGTGCTGAGCCCGGGTCCCACCCCCACACCAGGCTCGGCCCCTGTGCGTCGGTTTCACCATGTTGAAATGGAAAATAAAATGCTCGATTCAAAAACACTTTCCGATGATATTTGAAGGAAAAATGAGATCACAGAAAATCAGGGAGGTGAGCTGAAATGGTGTAACCCCGAGCAACACTTTTTTTTCAAAGAATCCCAGAATGGCTTGTTCCCCAGATCGGGGAGGGGGCACACGTGGGGCTACCCTTAGCTCTGGAGACCCCCAGGTGGCAGCCGCATTTCTGCTAGTAAAGCCCCACCGGCCCAAATCCTCTCGGCCAACAGCCTCCTCCTCACTGAGGCTCCACAGGGACCCCCGGTCCTGCGCGCTTGCAAAGGCCGACCTCGCCAGCAAGGTCAACATCCCACCTCTGCCAGAGATACCAAAGCTTTCCTAGACCCACCCCATGCCCAGCTCCCTGAGCTATGAATCGTTACGAACGTTAACTTGGAGCATTAATTAAAAAACGTTCAGCCAGGCAAATTCTCATACTTTTAAAAAGTCATTTGGGTAATGGCCTTTCCATGCCGCAAACTTTCCAGACGACCAGCAGGTTGACATTTCACGACGTTGTTTGTTTTAATCAAGGGGCTGGGGGGAGTCAGTGTGTTCCCAGTTCCTTTTTCAGGTGCCTTGATTTATTGATTGGCAAATCCCCACTTCATAGCTGAGCAGCAAGGCGGGCAGAGGAGGCTCCGCTCCTGGTCGGTGTCTGGGCTGGGGCGGAGGGAAGTGGCCGCAGGGCACAGCAGAGGCCCTGCTCCCTCCCTCTTCCCTCTCCCAAGCCCCAGGTCCCAGACCCAAGACGCCAGACCCCTGGGTGGCACTGGGGTTCCTCCCACACCCCCTCCCATGCCTTCTGTACCAGACCAGGGCTACTTCCCGAAGCAATACCCCACGATGGTGTTTCATCAGACCTAGGAGGGGGCGCTGGGACTGAACTCCTTATGTTCCTTAAGCAACTCCTTAAAGCAAACAGAGCCCAGCACCAGGGTGGAGCATGCGAGTTTGAACCCCACCTCTGCAGTTTATTTGGACTTCTCTGTGCCTCAGTTTCTTCATCTGTCAACATGTGCATAATAAAAGTGCCTACCTATAAGGCCGCTTGGGGGTTAAGCAAATTAATCTCGGTGAAGCACATACTAGCATGTGGAGTAATAGAAGCTATCGAGGTGTTCTATTTTTTCCTAAAGATTTATTTATTTATACAAGAACTGGGGTATAGTCCGAGGTGCGGGAGGGTGAGAGAATTCACCAGAGACAGAGCAGGGAGCAGAACAGGCAGACAGACCAAAGACACTGCTGAGGGGAGCAGCGGGGGAGACAGGAGAGGTCTGCCACGCCATGTGGGTATCTCCCTGGCCGGCTGGGAATCGAATCCACGCTGCAGAGGCTGCAGGACAGCTTCACAGCGCGGCACTCAACCTACTGCACCACCAGGGAGGCCCAAACAAGGTGTTCTTTTAAAGCTCTTTCCTCCTCCCTAGTAGTCTCTAATGCAGGACCCCACAGTTAAGGAGAAGCAGGAAGGGGCCAGCCCTGGCTGAGTGAGCGTGGAGAGCCGCCTCGCCCCACCTGCAGCACCCTGCTTCCCAGGGAGACAGCCCAGCAGGTCCGGCCCAGGCTGGCAGCCTGACCTGCAGCAGCCTGGCCATGACTTCTCACAGCCTTTTGAGAAAGGACAAAACGGCCCTCCTAGAAGGGCTGCACCAAGCACTGCGGCCCCCTCTTACCCCCCAGCCTGCATGCCCTCAGACCCACAGGACCACCCGCAGCCTGGAGGACAGCAGCCACCACCACACCCCATGGGAAGCGGGGATCCCTTGCAGAACCAGCACCGAGTTTGCAAGCAAACTCACAACAACAAAATGTAAGACACCTAAGATGGCTGCAGACCCCAGGGGCATGTCTGAGTGGGGAGCCCCTCCTGGCGCCCATGGTCAGACCAGGAGCCGGAAATGCAGCACAGGAGGCAGGTCCAGGCTCCCTGGGTCACAACCAGGAGGAAAGTGGAGTCAGAACACTTGTGGGGTTTTTTTGATGTGAACACAAATGGATTTTATATGTGTGTATATTACATATTCTATCTTACTGCATAGGCTACATGTTGAATATTGTATGTGCTATGTTATATATTTGCATATCATATTATAATGCATATAAATGTTATATAATATGCCCTATATGACATGTGTTATACACAATATGCCCCACACATGTATGTGTTGCATATAAAATCTCCAATGTATATATGTCATATACATGGTATGTCAAAATGTGTACATATGTGTTATATATAATACTCCCAACGTACACATCTATAATGTTATAACATGCATGTAATATGTCCACATGTCTATGTGTAATGTTACTATATAAAGAAAACCCAAACTGCATATATATAATATGTCATGTACCTATACTACATGCCCAGTGTGGACAGTGGGGCTGGAGACTAGGAGGCGCTCCCCTCCAGGCTGGCAGGTTGGGCATCCAGGCAGGTGAGGCAGGAGATGGTGGCAGGGTCATCTGCAGGGGTTAACCTGGCTGAGTGGAAGGAAGGTGCAGGGCGTAGCTGGGCCTGGACTCTGGACCTTTTTAGCTGTACAGTCCTCGATATCATGTTTCCCGTGCTTTTCCGAGCATCCAGATATGAAGAGGATGGTGCACACCCACCCCCAGGCAGGAGGCAGGGGGCCCACATTGCCAAGAGAGGAAGCTGGCAGCAGGGAGGTGCTTGGCTGAGCTTGAAGTCAGGCAGCAAGTGGGGGCCTCGTGGGAACCCAGGGCACTGCAGGCCCAACCGTGCACTTATGCTGCTTATCGGCTCCATCAGCAAAATCGGGACCATCCGTCCTCCTTCCTGTCTCCCTGGGACGTCTGGGGACACATGAGAACCACGCTGGGGGTGGGGTGGATCTGTGATTCCCGAAGAAAGGCAGACCGAGAGCTGAAAGGATGATTATTTTACTTGTGGAAGCCATGGGTGGGCAAAGGTTGTGGGTTTCTTTGGGGTTATCAGAAATCCTAAGAGAAAAGAAGTTATTTAACTGAGGCCAGGAAAGAATGTGCAGATACTTGAAAATGTTAAATAGACCTCCTAGGCCCACAGGACGGCACCTCGTTTCCAGGCTCGGCTGGTTCCAAAGCCTCGACCGAATCAGAAGGTGGTCACGTGGGTTCTCTTGACTCCAGAGCCACAGGCCTCGCTCAGCACCTGGCCGCCTGGGGAGGCCCAGGCCTGGCTCCTCGCTCCGCACTGACTCCTCAGCGGTCTTGCCTGGAGTGCAGTCGTCAGAACAGTTACTTAACCTGAGAGGGGATGAGAGCCTCAGGCACCAAGGCCAAGGCACGCCCTGCACACCAGCCAGCCGTCCCCAGATGTGATTAAGTCAGGAAGGAGACTGGGGGGAGACAGAGCAGAGTAGGGGGCTCTGGGCCCCTACTGACAGGCCCAGAACCCCCCCCATCACAAGACTGAACTTGCACACACGGCATACAGGCAACGGTGCACAGAGCAGAGCCTGGCTGCCCAGGGCTCGGTGGGGACACAGAGGCAGCCGACCCCCACGTACACCGCCCGACACAGACTCGCAAGATGCGAACCGCTGAGCCAAGCACTTCGCCATCACAGGAGCAGGCAAAGCTCATCAGCTTCTGGAGCAGAAGGGTCAAGGTCACTGGCAAAGTTGAATCAAGTCATCGGGAACCATACTGGGTATGCCCGTGGCTGCGGGCTGTGCAGTTCCACAGGCCACAAAGCAAATTCTGCTCCATTCCATGTGTTCCACGTTCACCTGTGTCTGCCCGGCTGCTCCGAGGCCCCCCACTCACTCACAGCCCAGTGCACGGCTCGCTGGGTCTGTATTTTAAGAACCAGTGACCCTCTCTTACTGCCCCACCTGGGGCGGGACGTCTCTCCATCACCAACTCATCCTTTTGCGCCATTAGTGAGCATAAAACTTTCAAGGTTTCACCTTAAAAAACCCAACCTTCCCTTCAAAGGATTTAAGTAAAATATGAACCAGGAAAATACACGTGTGTGGGCCAGCGCTGGGGTGTCATAGACATCTCAGGAGGCACTGGGGGTGGGGGGTTCTTGCTGCCCAACCCCCACACTTCTAACCTCCAGTAGGAAGTTCAGGGCATTTTCCTGGATGCCTCGTATTAACTTCAAGATTCAAGGGGCATGAATAATTTGAAAATTCTTGAATCTGAGTCCATCTATATTTTCTGTTCTAAGGTGGGTTATTGGTCGTGTTATGGGTGGAACTGCATCTCTCTTGCCTCCACCAACACACACACACACACACACACACACACACTGATATGTTAAAGTCCCCGCCCTGCAGTAACTCAGCACCAGATTTTACTGGGAAATAAGGTCGTGTCTGCAAATGTGATCAGTTAAGATTAAGTCACAGTGGAATAGGGTGGCCCTAATCCAATATGGGTGGTGTCTATAGAGAAAGGGGAAATTAAATGCAGAAGACACTCAGAGGGAGAAGGCCCTGTGGAGGGGAAGACAGAGATGGGGTGACGGGTCTGCACACCAGGGAATGCCCACAATTGCCAGCCAACCCCCGGAGGCTGAGAGAAGCCTGGGATGGATTCTCTAACACAGCGTGGGAAGAAACCAGGCCTGCCCACCCACACCTCAATCCTGAACATCTTCTCTTGTCTCCAGAGCAGTGAGGCCATACATCCCTGCTGCTCTGCAGTACTTTTTGTTACGTCAGTTCTAGCAAACTAACACATCACTTTCAAGTAGTTTGTGTATTTGGTGATGGTATTTTGGCCTCCTGAGTCTCTTTGCAGGACAAAAAATGCAGACATACTTGAGAAGAATTTGTGTTCACTTAGAGATGGTCACCAATGACAAAGGCCAGCCAACAAAAAGCAAACAAAACCTCCTACACCACCTGTGTTTATAGACATCTTAGTGCCATATTAACATTTTTTACAAATTATATAACTTAGATGTTTGCTCTTTGCTTTTTCTTCCCTGGTATCTACAGCTTGAGACTGAAAACTCTTAGGTTAGGAAATATGGGTGTCCACCTTCAGGATATAGGGAGGCCCCAGGGTGGAGGCAAAGCCAGGCCTGAACTCTGGTCTTTAGCACAGTTGATACCATGGACCTCATGGCCTACAGCTGTCCTTTGCAATGTTCACACCAAGTGGACTCTCAACCAGAAGCTCCAGTCAACGCAAGCTGCCTGGAGAAGGTGCTCAGGGTACACAGTATGGGCGTTGGAGACTGCGTGACCAAATGCAAACTCTCCACTTCCAGGGAAGCGCAGGGAACTGACAAAACACATGGCTCTTGAGCCCTTCTGCAGAAAGCGCCAGCCTAACAGTGGCACATGATGGGCAGCCACAGAGGTGACCAGGCCACCTCTCACACAGCCAACCTCGGAAGGAACCAGAGATTTCACCACCACGAATACTTCCACTGCAGCTCCCTCCTTTTGATTAAGAAAAACACCCTGACAATCCTTCCTTTCTGCAACAGCAACAAATAAGCAGAACCCATAATCCTGCTTGCATTTTTTCCCTACCTGAAGTAAACATACAACCCCACGCCTCCAGCCACGACTGTTAAGTGTGAGAGATCAATAATTAGGCTTGACTATATAAAGGTAAGTCCTTTTCTCTCCTACTCTGGATGCAGCCAAGTGTTAAACAGAGCCCACAGGGGCGTAAGGCCAGAAAGCACAGCCGCCCCACATCAGCCACGGTTAAAATGCCACCCAGCCCTCCCCCAGCTCCAGCCCGGAGGTATTAGCGCAAATACTGACTGGGCATCTCGGGGGTGTCAGGTGCTTGCTGCAGCAGGGGCTTTGTCGGTCCATAGCCAGCACTTGTTCTTGCTCATGCTCCAGGCAGGGATGTAGGTGGCGGACAAGTAACCGCATTTGATTATAAATCATGGAGCTTCTGCAAAGAAAACAGAGAATGACATGGGGGTGAGAAGTGAGTCCCAGGGATGACAAAGGTCCGTGTGAGGAAATGATGGGAGGCTGTCCCTGCAGGTTAAGACTTAAGTCCTCCTGTGCATTGACACAGGAAACTGTCCCCTCTAACCGCACCCCAGGCATCCGTGAGGGGGTCCCCAGGCATGCGTGAGGGGGCCCCCACTCCACGCCAAGGCCATACTGCAGAGAGTAGAAATTCTGAAACAGTTTAAGCAAAAGTTAACTAGGCTTGAGAGAACACAAGGCCCCTAAGGATACAGGCCTGGGGAAAGCGCGTTTCACCAACTGCAGACATGACTTCAAGGTGAGGGAGGGGAGCGGGGCCTGTGCTAGCCCCTGCTGCTGAGCGGAGAAGGCACACGTGTCTGGAAGGAACTAGATGTTTGTCTTTTCAGCCCTCTGGCTTCTGGGAAGGCATTGATGAGGACCTCAAGCACAACCACTCACCATTTTACACCATGAGCAAAACTTGGTTAGAAGTTCGAAAAATAAAAGAAAGGCTTCCTGATTCCTGGGGCTGGGTTGGGATAACCTCCCCAAGGCAAGTCTGGAAATTCCCTAGGCCATGAGGTCACTGGGGGGGGCTCAAAGTTCTCTTTTCTGCCCCACCCGCTGATGGAAAAGTACCGGCATCTGAGGGGCTGGGTGGCTTCCAGGGGTCCCTGTTGGGGACATGTCCGCTCTTTGCACCCACACCCCACAGGGAAATCCCACCCTGCTGGGCTGCGCCCCGGGTCCAGTTGGTTTCACACCCTTGCACACTGCTGCCCACATAACCAGGAGGTCAGGTGTGGCCGGGGGCCAGGAAAAATGCCTTGAGAAGTGTGAGTTCTTCAGACGACGGCCTGCAGCTTGGCTGGGACAATGCCCGGGGTGGAATGAACATGAAGGGCTGGTAGACGGGGAGGGGAAGATGCCCCCACACCCCGAGCCTGGGTAAGAGCAGAGGGCCAGATGGCGGGAACCCGGCATGGGCCCGACGGGGCTGTGCCCACGTGCACAGGAAGCTCCGACCAAGGGAGGCAGAGGCGGGTAGTGCCGGGGCAGGGGTGGCTCTGGACCTCCTGCTCTTTTCATGAGATGACACACCTGAGCCAGGGCACACCTGGACACTGGGCCAGGCCAAGCTTTCCAACAGTTGCTCACTGTTCCCTGAGCGGGAGACCTGGCAGCCCGCTGCTCACAGACAGGGGGGCTGTTCTCCTCCTCGGTGGGCCACGCCTTCCCAGGCACACAGCACCTCCGTCCAAGGGCTTCGTCCAAGCCCCAAGCTTTGACCACAAAAAGTGCCCTTTTCTTTGGCGGGCTCACCTCAGACGTGAGGTACCAGGGAGCCAAACCGCCTGCAAAAGGACATCCCCAGCACATTTCTTTCTAGGCTGAGGGTCCGTGGCTGGTGGCCACAAACAGCACATCCTCCTGCCATCCTGGGGCCTCCAGAAGGGCTCCAGTTATGGCAGGAGAGTTGGCTTCTTCGGGGCGCCCCAGGCTGACAAGGCAGGGCGCTGGGGAGAGTCGGGCCATGGACCACAGGCATCAGGTCTGGGCCCACAGGTCTGTGAAGACGCACAGCATCAGGGCAACACCCTCCTCCATGCGCGGGGGAGACAACAGCCTCCACAGAAACACCCCCAGCTCTCTGGCCTCCCCTACCTGACAGAGCCACCCCCTTCACAGAGTGTGTAGGATTTCTTGTTTTTGGGGGAAAAAAATTTTTTTTTTTTTTTTTGGGTCACACAAAACCTGGTTGTGAAAGGAAAAGAAAATGCCAGCCCTGTTTGACAGACATCAGATTTATGGCCGTTTTTTAAAGCCTCAAGTACGTCACGAGAATTGGCCCACCCACTGCACTGCCCCAACGGTAAACACGGCGGTGCCCACGCGCTCTCCCCCTATCAGGCCGAGGTCCACCACCTCTGAACTGCCCTTGTTTCCTTCCCTGGGCCTCTGGTGGGTTAAAAAGATGCCTGGCTGCAGGCACAGAGAGTACACCGTGAGGCTCTCGGGGTAAACCTCCAAGACAAACAGGGCCGCTCACGCCTCGGCTGTCTGCAGGCTGAGATGTCAATAAACACGCCTGGGGTTTAGGGTCTGCCCAGCCGTTGCTACATCCATTTTACACCCAACGAGTCAGGAGAGCTCCCCCCCCCACCCCCTTCCTTACGTACAAACTCAGTACACCGTTGTCGGGCTTGGCCATAAATTTATGAATTTTGGCCTCCAGATGTGGCTGGAAATAAAAGTAAACATGGGGTGAGCAACTGGGCTTCAGCCTTGTGCCCTGTGAGGCTGAGTCTGCAAAAACCAGAGCCCAGAGAGACTCATTTGCCCTTTTCAATGAGACACCAGGAGACAGTTTTCCTAAAGGTAGGGATGCTACTCAGAGCAGGAAAGAGATGGCACAGACTCCTGGAAAATTTCGAGTAAGGACTGATATGTAGAGGCTTGGACCCCTGTCCAGGGTACCGGGCATCATCTGACTCCTCCCACCCCCAGCCAGGGGAGTCCCACAGGTACCCCCTCCCATCAACTCTAGCTGCAATACAGTTTATTGGAGGAAGGTCTGATTAGGAAGAACTAAAAACATCTATCATTAAATCTACTTTTTGGGTATCATTTATCCAGAAAGAAGAGACAGGAGGTGTCCAAAAAAGGAAGCAGAGTCCCAGGTAAACTGACAGGTTTACTATCACAAACTACTGTAAACATAAACTGACAGGCTGACTTTGACATTGTAGGCCAAAAGACTTGTGGGCTTAAGAGCCTGCAGCCAGACACACACTTATCTATCCCCAGCAAGGAGTCTAGAAAATAGTGTGCACTTCTGAAAAACACAGAATACTTGGCACTTCTCATGCTTTTTCTTTAGGAAAAAAAAAGGAGAGAGAGAGAAAGAGAGAGAAGGCGCTCGAAGGTATAGCGTTGGACCAAAGTGGAATACCGCATGTCTTTCTGGAGTGTATTTGCTTTAGCCAAGTAATAAAACAAAAATTCATACGGCAAAGGTTTTCTTGGTAACAATTCAGTGGAAATATTTGGGAAGTCGTGACCAGCTCCACATACTGAAGATGTTCCCCCTGGAAATGTCTTGGCAAGGCTGGGCACGCGTATTAACCAGGAGGCAGGGGTCATTACAATCCACCCCTTTGAGCTGTAGGGAAGAAGCGCACTATTCATCTCCAGACGTGGAGTAACATATCTCCTTCTGCGGGAAAACCGGACCAGGTAAGCCACGGGGCATTGTTGCTTTTGAAAGAGTCATTAGCTGTCCAGTTGGGATTTGCATTAAAAGAAAATGGTTTGACTTTAACATGCGTGAATTTTGTTTCTAGATGGAACTTTAAGAAGAACCCTTTTCTGGAGAAGAAATTCCAGAATCATCAAATTGTATCTTCAGGAAGATTTACGAAAGGTCAGCTCCCAATTCTTTGCCTCTACATGTTGATGTAAGAGGGGCCACAAGCATGCAGCTAGTTGGCTGGACTTAGAGGACTGGTCTGTACTTTATTTAACCTGGAATTCACTTTCACGTATTTTGGAATTAGGTGATGAGATGTAAAGATGAGAGATTTAAAATTTTTTACATAAAAAGCTGGATTTCTGGGTGGAAAAATGAGATCTGGCAATCCCGCACTTACATTGGAAAGAGCTGAGAAACAGCTGCCTAAGGCAGGGAGGATGTCCTCCGGTGTGCTGCCATCCATACCATGCCAAGCATCAGCTTTATTATTCATTGGCGGTGACTTCCTTGCCCCGTAGGCATTTGATTTATAATTCCGTGAAAAAATATCATCCCCATTCACTTGATGATTCTTATTTGATCTTCTCCATGTGAATGACAAAGTTAGGTGTGGATCCACTAAGCCCTCCCACCTACCTACATACAACTAGCACAGCGTGGTAAGAAGAAGCAAGAGAGGATTTAACATCAATCATTGGCACTTAAATTTCCCAGTGCCAGCCATGGCATTCCAAAGTTCTGTCCATAAAATGATTTGAATGGATTTGCTGGATGCTTGCATTATAGATGTTACTTAACAGTAGCATGAAGGGACCCAAGAAAGCATTCAATAGACATGTCTCCTCTCTCTTTCTCCACATTTGAGTTGCTATCCATGTGAACCATGAGATTAATGTGTTCTCAAGGGAGTTGTCATTTCAAGGGACTTATGCTATAGTGTATTTGTGTAAGGACACAGGAACCAGTCTGAAGGTGCTCCCACGGGCCAAATCTGGGACAATTTGAGCACCAAAATAATTAAGTAAAGTAGTGAATTATAATCCACTGAATTATTAGAAAATCATGAGTCCACACCAACAGTTAACAAACATAAATAGAGAAGAGAGGCCTCTAGCTAACGGTAAAATGCCAAGAACCAAGTGGAAAATGTTGAGGGAGCACTGGAGTTAGAAAATCATTTGCAGCCATCATGGAAAAGATCAGATTAGGCAAGAATCTTCATTGAATGCTAATTCTACAAGAAAATTTTGATGAGGATCTTTGCATGGCCATAAAGTATCTCCCCAATAGATTATTTATTATTGCAAAGGAGAAAAAAAATCACAGTAATTATACAATAGGGAAACCAGAGATCACTTTACATGGGTCACCAAAATTAACATCACCAGTTATGGGCAGTGGGTACCTCCCGATGAGATACCCCAAGAAAGACACCCTATTACTATTCAGTATTTTGGCCATGAATACTTAACCTCAATCTATGCATCAGGAAAGTTCAAACACAAGATGAGAAATTTGCCATTAACAAAATGGTGGAAAGAGTAATTGTATTCTTCAAATAGGCCTAGGTCATAAAAAACTAAAAAAGGATATAGAAATGTTCCAGATTGAAGGAGATTAAAAGAAAAAGGGTGGGGTTAAAAGAATAATTGAAAAAATATTGTCTGAAAAGTTCCCCAAATTTGAAAGAAATAAATTTACCCATTGGAGATGTTCAGAAAACCCCAAATACAGTAAACTCAAAGAAAACAAAGCCCAGTCACAAAATCAAACTACTCAATAGCAACAATACAAGCAACTCTTAAAAGGAGCCAGAAAGACCTGATAGGTTACATAGAGGGGAACAATTATCCAAATACTGTGCATTTATCCTCACAGACCTTGGAAACCAGATAACAGTGGAACAATATCTTTAAAGTCCTGAAGAAAAGACCAACCTATAATTCTATGGTCAGTCGAAGATCTTTAGGAATGAAGATGGGCATTCTCTGTTGAATGAAAACTAAAAGAAGGCAAATCAGCTTTACAATAAATCTAAAGGAAAAAATTCAAGCTAAAGAAGGAAACATGGAATATCAGGAGTGAAGAAAGAACAAAGAAATGGTAATGTTTGCATAAATATGACAAACTATTTTTCTCCCTGGAAGGTCTTTGAAATGTCTATGACGGGGAAGAGCAAAGAGCATAGCATCGCCTGATGGAGTTCACAATGGGTATTGTTGTAATTCATGCCCATACCTGGGGATCAATTTTAATTATTGTATCGGGGGACAGCCTGCTATCTTTGCCCCTGCTACCCTACCGGGTATGTGCTTATGAAAGATTAAGAGCAGCGACAGGGAAAATAAACTAAAGGTTCCTTGCAAAAATAAAATAAAGGAGATTAAAGAGATGGGACAACACAATGCAATCACCAAATCTATGCTGAATTCTATAAGGGAGGAAAATAGGTTCATAACGGACGTTATTATGTCAACTGACAAAACTGGAACATGGATGGAGGTTGGATGAGTAACATATTAGTGCAAATTTATGAAGGTCTTACTGAATTGTGGTTATATAAGAGGTGATCCAACTTAGGAAATACATACTTTGTAGTTACAGGTAAAGGCCTATGATGATATATGTAATTTACCTTCAAGTGGTTTAGGAAAAGAATATAGAGAAGGAGAGAGATTAAGTAGTAAAGCAAATGGAATAAAATATTAAGAAGCAATTGTATGGGGAATATAAAAATAAAATTTAATTAAAAAAAAAAGAACCAGTGAATCTGGGTAAAGGATAGACAAGTGTTTCTTGTGCTATTTTTAGAACATTGGACTCATTTCCAAATTAAAAGTTAAAAAGTATGAACATGTGCAAGTGGGTGTTTATTAAAACAGGACGGCACATAAGCACACTTAAGCACAAGTCTGTGGGATGAGTTACTCATGGGGGAAGGGTGAACCCTGTGGACTGGAGAAGTTGAAGAGTTTACCTGGGTCTTCCAGACGGTAGCTCAATTCTTGAGAGTTACAAAGGCAGGGCTTACCAGACAAAGGGAAAAAGATTACCCAGAATGGACAATATACGTCAAAATGGGGTGAACCCCAAAGCTGGAGAGAATTGGAGGCTGCAGTAAACCCAGATGGCAGGCCAAGAAGCTTTTTTTCAGTATATACTACAGGTATGTCAGGTAGACTGGAGAGATGGGATCTTGAACCAAAAACCAACCAGGAATCACTGGAAAAGTCTAGCTT
Organism: Talpa europaea; assembly: GCF_964194135.1. Classification (NCBI taxonomy): domain Eukaryota; kingdom Metazoa; phylum Chordata; class Mammalia; order Eulipotyphla; family Talpidae; genus Talpa; species Talpa europaea. Next base: position 130,835,824 of record NC_140074.1, read on the forward strand.
GGGGCCACCAACTTCCAGTCACAACATTTACATAAGACGTAGGCACACTCAGCATTGTGAGAAGACTGGATCCAGAATGCCTGGTGCAGACACGTTGCATTTTTTCAAATATTTAGCAGATGAATTGTTAGATCATTATTCATTCAATAGGAGTCCATGAAAAAATTGCAGATAGCAGTTCCTTCAAAAATACCATTCTGTCAATATCATTTCATTTTTTTTAATGTCATCTCATGTTTACATTTACAAGAAAAATAATCTTGCATGAAACAAAGTTATTGGAGGAACTGCTTTCATTTAGCTTGAAGTCACAGTTTCCAAGAAATTGTTGATGACATGAAGTGAGAACTGGCTGTACTCAAGTAGGTGTCCATGTTCAAAAGGGTGAGAAGCTCTGGGATGAGGCATCAGCCTCTTCTCCAAGGTGGTGCAATGGAGAACAGAAAAAAGGGGGTACCCAGAGCACTGCGCAAGATAGAGGAACCAGACTCAGTTCAATTAGGACATACGTGTTAAAGACAGCAGAGTCAAAGGCAGCCCCAAGAAGGGCAGAGAGGAACAAGAGATAATGATCATTGTCTTTAAAAAGTCAACAGAGCACGTATACATTAGATCACAGGGACTGACTGAATGGCAACCCAAAGGGAAAGAAATAACCAAACTGAACACTGATGTACAAACAGATTATTTCACTCTGTGAGAAAGGAATCGAGGGCCAAGCACACCTGGGGGTTAGAGGGTGCTGGGCTTTAAGTAAAGAACTTGAGGCAATGGACACAAAAAGGGATACACAGCATTGACATTTGGAGAAATCCCAAGGCTACAGATGAAGGCTTTGGAGTCTACTTTTTTTAATGGGGGGTGTGGCCAAAACCAAGGCAGCAGATTGGTCAGATTAAACTGTGTAGACCCAAGGCTGAAGACCACCCTTGTGAGCAGTGGGTTGCATCCAAGGGCGCCTGTGGGTGGTCTTTATTGAACAGTCAAGAGTGAAGACAGGGAAGAAGAACTAAGAAAAGGCAACTAGATCTGAAGTGGTTTGGAGGGAACCACAAGGCAGAGTAGTAAAAGCTGGAGTTGGATTTCCAAGTGGAAGGAATGGGTGAGCCATTAAAAGAGGATTCACAGAAATCTCTGTCTCTGCATGAGGGAGGAAACAACTGTGTCGAAGTCCAAGAAAGGTTCTAAGCTAAGAAAGGCCCTTTGCCATGTTCACAGTCGGTTAAGAGAAAGAGTTAGGACAGAAGGAGGAATCATTTCCGTCTATTTTCTCAATTGCATGAATAATTCCTTGGGTTCAGCTGGGAAGAGAAATACAATCCAGGACTCGGGCAAGAATGAAGCAGTAACTCCTGAGAGGCGCAGATCGGGAGAGAGGAAGACAAGTTCATTGTGAAGAACTCACTCGAAAGGGCACTGTGCTCTGGGGAGGAAGGGGTTAAGTGGGAAGATCAGTACACAGTGGGCAGGGGAGAGGCAGGAGGCGCCTGCTATAATGCAGGGGGACAGGAGGAGGCCAGGTAGTGCACCTTGATAGGGGTATCTGTATCCCATGGGGAGCCTCCTCTCTTGTCCTCACCCCACTTTATCTGTCTATTGTGGTTGGAAACCATGGTAACAGGAAGCAGAGCCAGGCTAGGAGGACACCAGGCCACATGGGGCCACACTTCTGTTTGCTGGGAAACTGGATCCTCTAGTCACAAAGGGGGAGGTGACCACCAGGCCGATGCTAACTGTCCTGACAGCCGGATTTGGCCTTTATGGGACGAACGGGCTGGCTGCAGTCACCAGACCAGGCACACGAGCCGGTTCCCAGTCACGCCAGCTCCGGGGGCTCTATGCTAAAAGCATCCTCTCCCTCCTGCAGCTCACCCCCACTCCAGCCCAGCTCTCATGGCCCTTTTCACACCCCACAGTAGCGGGCAATGGGGTTCATCTAGGGCTGCAGGGGAACCTGCTCTAGACACTGCTCTTGAGTCTGAGAGGTTCAGCTCTCTGCATCCTTTCCCCATCCCTGCTTGGAGTTTCAAAACCACACTGTTGTTGCCTGTAGTTGGGCCAGATCACACCGAGAGAAGCACTGCAGACTGACAGTGCCCCCAAATTCATATGCTGAAACCCTAAGCTGCAACGTGATGGTATTAGGGGGTCTTTGGAGGTACTAGGTCATGAGGGTGGGGCCCTCGTGGTGGGATTAGTGGCCTTAAAAGAAAGTGCACCAGAGCTTATGCTCTCCCCTCTCCCCACCCCAGTCACAGCAGACACGGCAGCAGACAGCCTCTTCACCACGGGCCTCACCACACCGGCGCCCAGATCTTGGGCACCCAGATTCCAGTTCCATGGGGATTCCATGTTTCTTGTTTAAGCCCCCACCCCCTACCCACCCCATGGTCTTTTCCATAGAGCAGCCTGAACTGTAAGACAAAAGGTCCAGGCTTTGGGGACCCCATGACCGAGCTGGGGGTGTCCGCTCTTCCACGGACAAGATTTAGCACCACCCGTCATGCCCCGTGCCTCCTGCCAGACACACGAGGGTCTCTGTGCCGTGAAGAGCTGGCTCGGCCTGGCGGCGTTACCAACCTAAACGAAACCAGACGCTGCCGCCATCCCCACAGCTCCGACTTGAAGTGCATTTTCTGCCTTAATCCGTTCATCCTGCGGCAGAGAGGGCGAAGGCCACGGCCCAGGCCCCACGCGGCTGCGGCTGCATCCTCCCCCGTGGAGGTGGCGATCCAGAGGCCCATGGAGAGGCAGGCGCAGGTGTAAGTGTCTCTTGGATCCTCAAGGATCCACTTTCCTTTTTTCTGAGCCTTTGGGGAGCAGGAGGAGGTGGGAACTGTCCGGCCTTCTCTGCCGCCCCAGCCCGCCCTGCTGGCGCTCTCTGCTGACCCCTTGCCGGGCTCCCCTCCCGCCAGGTCCAGAAGTATCTGGAATGAGCGCGCAGGAAATGCCCGGGCTCCCACAGGCACCCAGAGCGGCCGCTCCATGGTGGTCCCTGTCAAAGTGGCCGCTACTCTCAGCCAGATGCCCTCGGTCCTTAGGGCTCAGGCCCTGCCACCCACCAGCTTCAACCAGAGCCCATGAAAAGTGGTGGCACAGCGTGAGCTCCACTCTGCCCCACCCTGAGAAACAGGACCCACAAGGAAGTTATTTTTTTAAAGTGGCTCCGGGGCTGGGGGTTTACCTGCCATGGGGGATGATCATCATATGATGATGATGATGATGATGACTATGATTATTATTACGACTTTCAAGAAAAGGAGTCAGCGACCTTGTAAAAGCAGCCTGCAGAGAACAGGGGGAGAGAAGTGCCATCCTCCCTGCAGACCTGGCTGACTTTTGAGGTTTGGCTCAAATACCAAGACAGGGCCGGCCAAGAGAAAGGTGTGGCACGGAGGAGGACGTGTCCAGGAGTCCGGCAGTCGTAAACCCGCCCCCGACCCCACCTAAGGGCCCGGACTGCCGCTGACTCACTATCTCTCGGGCCTCGGTGGCACCAGCCAGTAAAACGTGGGACTCCTGAGCTCTGGGGAGCAGGGAGATTAGCTCATGTTTATAAAGCGCTTTGAAGATGAAAAAGCCTGTACCTACAGGGGTTATTATTATGATTATAACTACCTGTGAAAAAAGAGAACAAGGATTCCCACCTCCGTGTTATGATCAGCTCCCAGCACCTACAGGGCCAGAGGCGCGGGGAGGGAGTCCATCCCCGTGGGCAGCTTAGCCTTAGGCCTGTGTTTCCCAAAGTCTGGAGGGGGGAAACCTCACGGGGGTACCTGGTTGTGTTTTAGGGGGTGGGCAGGCAGCACAAAAATGCCTTGAATCCCAGAGAGAGGAAGCAATCCTCTTTTCTTCCTACCGGCTGCCTCTGTGGCTCTGCCAGGTCGGTGACATCCCTCCACGTGCTAATCGACCTCCGTCAGCGCGAGACAGATAACCTCGAGGGGAGAGGCTCGGTGGATGCTAGTTTTCTACCCCAAAATCATAAAGACAGTTATGATTTCACTGGGCTCATCATTTTTCTTTGCTTTGAATGTGCGAGAAAGCATATGGTTCACCAACTTTCATTGAAAAATCACATGTCTTTAAATCAGTGTCATCCTCATACCTATTGGCATTTGGGGAGAGGGTTCTCTGTGCTGGGGGTGTCCTGTGCATCATGGGGTGTATAGCAGGGACCCTGGCCTTGTCTACCCACTAATGCCAGGAGCTCCCCAGCACCCAGCAATGACAACCACAAAGCCCCTAGGACAGCCCCTCCCTCTGTTAAGAACTACTGATTTTAAATCAATTTGTTCTTTCAAGTAATTCAAATACTTAAATAAATGACCAGTGAGGCCTGGGCTAAAACAGGCCCCCTGGGGAAAACCTGAGTCAGAGAAGCAGTCCTCAGCCACGTCCGCTCCAGAACCACCCTGGGGGCTGTACCGGGCCCTGGAATCCAGAATCCAAACCCCGTCCAAAGGCTCCTGGATGACAGGCCTGATGGGTGCTGGCCCCGGGACCAGATTTGCCACCATTTCTACAAGTCACAGGCAAGAATGTTGAGAAACCATTTCATCCCAGGCCTGTTCCGGAGGGCATGCCCCCTTATCAGATCTCTCCGGAACGCAGCGGACACTGCATGTTGGGACTGGAGTCAGCACCCAGGAGGCAGAGAAAGGAGGAGATTAGGAGAGTCTTGAAACAGACACGTTTTGCGGCCCCAGAAGGGCCTTCTGAAGTCTCCAGTCCTTCCTTCCAATGGCGGGACTGAGGCTCAGAAAGCAAGGCCCTGAGCTGTGTCCAGGACAGACTCAACCTGTAACAGAACTGGCCTGCAGGGTGAGGCCCCCTCCAGGATTAATTTTTTCCAACACTGCACCGTGCCTGGAAATACAGAGCTAAAGAAAATGTCACGGCCTTAATACTGAAAACACGGGGCAGAGACTTATAAATGGGCTGCTTTCAATGTTCAAACATCAGCAGCAGCACCGCTCTATAAGAGAAATCATTAAAACCTGCACTGGCAGCCAACCCCCCGCAGCAGGAGGGAAATCTTTCCATCACCCCATGGCCCAGACCGGCCGGGCGGCCGGCAAGCCCCGTCAGAGGCGCCTGGTGTGCCGGCCACTGGGCTGTCCTGGGCTCTCCCAGCGCCCTCTCTCCTACCCCGCCTTTGTGGCCCTCATCAACTTCTTCCCAAGATCACAAGGACGTGAAAGGGCCCGACTTCCTGGTTCACGCAAAGTTAAGACTGTCAATTAAACAGGCGCCAGAGAAAATAGTCTAATTTCGAAGATTTGGTGTCAGTTCTGCCCTAAATACCTGGTTGTCTCAGGGGCCAGCACCCAGCCTCTAAGAAGAAGCTGGAACGCAGCAAAGGAGCTTCCTGAAACCATAGACAGCAAGGATCCCCAAGAACATGGGCAGCAGAGTCTGGCAGCCCCGAAGCCCTGGGGTGGGGTGGGGTGGGGTGGTGGAGGGAGCCCTGGGGAGCAGCTGTCATGGCTCTGCCCACAAGGCAAGGACGCTGAGGTCATGCATCTGGACACCAAGGGACTGAGGTCTCCTCTAGCCTATCCATTCCCAAAGCCTGGAAGAGCTGCTGCCCCGGCATCCTGGCTCTGGCACGAGGGAAGCCGAGATGGTCTGGCCGCACCAGTGTGGTCACTTGAAGCCAATGTCAACTAGCGACTGATACCAACATGGCAACCTACAGGGTCACACCCACGCAGGCCGTGCGATCATCAACAGATCATTATTCCAAGTCTGCCACACGCCGGTCCTGAGCGAACCCTTGAGGGGCCAGCCAGAATCTAAGCGAAGGTCTGGTCCCTGAGCACCCAGCACCCACTAAGAGAGATGCCCCCCACCCCGGTGACATGCAATTTGATGCCAACAAATTTTATGCCAACGGTTCCTAATCGTGACATCCAGAGGGGACGGCCAGCGGCAGATGTTGCCGTAGGGAAGAGAACGACCCAAAGGGAGACAACGACAGAGGCCTGCACTGCAGAGCCACGTAGAACGGGGACGGCCTGGGCATGAGGGAGGAGCTGACCTTTCGGGGCCAGGTCCCGCTCTCTGCAGCCCAGCAGCTCAACTCTGCACCAGCAGCTGCATCCGGGAGGCTCCCAATCCTCTATGAAGCTGGATCTATCCAGTCAACATTAATACTTATAGTCTCAGTAAATGAGGGGTTCTAGAGAGTCTCCCACATCACCAAAGGAAAGAAACCCAGACACCCTGCCCTCTCCCAGGGCATTTTCCCTGCAGAACTGAGCAGGTGGCTCTGCTGAGGGCACCCAAGTGGGGTCCAGGGAAGAAGCCACAGGCGTGTGTCTTCCGGCACAAACATGCTCTCTGTGCCTGTTTTTTCTACTGTTCTGTCTCCAAATAACCCCTGTCTGTGGCTTTACCAGCTGGTGGCCTCTTTGAGGTGGACAGTCCCTTCCAAAAACATAAGCAAAAAAATAATACCTGAACTCATCTCTGTTTGGCTTTAGAATATAAATGATTTTTTAAGTAACACATTTCTACTTTGCTTAGAACTTGATGGGAGGGCCTCCCTGATGGTGCAGAGGTTAAGTCTCAGTGGCGATGAAGCTGTCACCAGCCGCTGCAGCCTGAGTTCAATCCCTAGCCAGGGAGCTGACCCACAGGGTGCAGCAGACCTCTCCTGTCTCCCTGCTGCTCCTCTCAGCAGTGTATTTCAGTAGATCCACCTGTTCTGCTCCCCACTCTGTCTCCGGTGAATCCTCTCAACCCCCACACCTCTGGCCTGCACCCTAGTTCTTTTATGCATAAATAAATAAAACAACAACTTGGCAGGAGGTCACACATCTTTCTTCAAAAAACAGCCCTGTCCCCAATAAGTCCAGGGCTTTGCCAGGCCCGGGACTAGAAGGAAGGGGTGCCATCCTTCAGAAGCTTCCAGTCTAGTTTGGGGGACACTGAGGGACAGTAAAACTTGATAAAGTTCTTAAAAACCTGTATTCTGGGCAAGTGACAATGTGGAGGTTAAGAACTCCATCTAACCCTGTTACCAACATCTATCAGGCCTAAAATTTATAGTTTTCCCATTATTTACAAGGACATGGTCACTTGGGATGTCCTACAAATCCCTAGTGTGCAACAGACATATCACAAGCCCTAAACAAGCCCACGCCAGCCCTGTCTGCCCCTACAGAAGCCAATAGCCCTGGAGGCAAGAAGCCTGGCAGGAGGGAAGGCAGCTGATCATCACTCTGCTTAAAATGGCCAGTGGACAATCTAATGCTCCCTGGCTGTCCTAATATAAAAATGACTCAAGTCCTGGAAGCTCTCAGAGGCAAATCAGGGGAGGGAGGTTACCAGCTCTTGTGTGGAAGGGCTGGGGACAGCTTGGGTGTCCATCGCTAGGAAGATGGACACATAGGAGCAGTGCGCGCATGGGGCCTTGCCTCCTGCCCAGCTCAGGGCTTGGCAAATGTTCTCTGCCCAGGGCAGACACTTCTTAGCCTTTGCAGACCAGAGCACCTTACTCACTGCCGCGCCATTCTGCCCCAACAGTGAGGACACAGCCCAATAAGGCTGGGTGGAGCTATTGGTTTGCAAAGACAGGAAGCCGGCCAGTCAGGGCCTGACAGCCATGGTCACTGACTGCTGGCCTAGAACATGTTCCCCCATCTGCCTGATGATCTCCCGAGTCCTCCTTCCTGCACATGCTCTGAGCAGTGTCCTCTATCCTCACCCCTCTCGACCTCTGCCTTCATCATTTCTGGATGCATGGGTCTGTTTCTAGTCTGCTTTCTTTCCAGCATGAAGGTAGGCAAAACATCCTTCCTGTTTTGTCCAGAACTTGCACTCAGCACCTGCTCAGGATTATCTGATGGGTCAGTGAACCATCCATTTGTGCCTGTCACCCAGCAATGTGCGTGTGTCACACTTGAGGGCCAGCAAAGACTGTCAGGTCAGCCAGGTCAGCAACCCACCTCTCCCTGCCCCCAGGGCAGCCCCCTGCAAAACCATCCCCCCGGCTCTTTCTCTTTTTCCCCTTTTTTCTTTCTAGAAGCGCCAGAGAAGCCACAGTGAAATGCTCCTGGGTCACTGCCTGTGCGCCCTGCAGGGAAGATCCTTGGAGCCAATAGCATCTTGTTTTAGAATCTACCAACCCTTCTAGAACATTCCACAGAAGACTTTGAGAGAAGTCAAAGTCCCTGGGGGCCCACCCTAGATCCACCAGAAGCCAGTCTCTTTGGGAGAATAAGGAAACATGTTTTTTCTGCAGAGAATACAATCCACCTCTTTCCCTAGCTGTCTTAGGTCTTTGCTTCCAAAGCTCCAAACCGGTTCTCCTTGCTGACATAGTAAAACCTGCCTTCCTAAACCCTGGGGCTTTTCAAGAAGCCCAAACCCTCCACCATGGCACCGCCAGCAAGACCTTGCAGGGTAGATTATAATCCCCGGCCTCCCTCCCTCCCTGTGATTCACCAACCAGCCATCTCCTCTGACAGATTGATGCTCTCCTCAGAGGGATGTCAGACAAGACTGCAGTTGTAGAAAGAAAATAACCCCACCAGACCCCTGAAGAACCAAGGGAAGCTTCTCAGCGTGTGCCGAGGATCTCGAGGTGGATCCTCAGCCCCTGACCTGTCCCCTGCTGGCCGCTCGGTCCTCCACCCCTCTTTGGATGTGACCTGGGGGAGCTCAGGCAGCCAGGCCCTCTCCTCTCAGTCTCCATGGGAGAGTCTGCAGCCACACTTTCTGTCCAACCGGTTCTGCCCTTTATTTTTGTTTCAGGGAGGATTATCGCCATGGTAATGTCCAGGTGACAGTGACAGGAGGGGGAGAAACCCACCTGGATGCAGCCCTTAATCCCTCAGTGTGACTGGGACAGCAGCCGCTTCAGAAAACGAGGATCCTCACCAGTGTTTCGTGCCCAACACAAGACAGAAAGGGCCAGAGGACGGCTAAGTGGCAGCCCACAGCAGCTTTCCACAAAGGAACCTCGGTTAGTCCAGTCCCCAGGGCTTCTAGTTGCCCCAATCCGGAGATTTGCTGGGCCCCCTGTTTTCACTGCAGAAAGAACATGGGGGAAAGGGAAGAGAATGAAGAGTCTGTGATTAGGAAAACAAAAAGTGGTTTTCCTGGGTGACTCGGTAACTGCAGCAAGACACACACGGCCAGTGCCTCGGCTCCGGGCAGCGGGTTTTGCCCGCCTGTGCCCACCGTGTGGCTGCCTGCCTGTGCCTCTCTCAGCATCCAGCCCCTAACGGGCTTGCTTGGCTTCTGAGGCAGGCCAGCCGGGCCCCAAAAGCCACACGCACTCCCTCCAGAAAAAGAGATTCACTGGCTATGTTCACCAGCTCCATTGGGATGAACCCCAGGAGCATCCACGGGGCTTCCAAGGTGTCCATGGGACGCACACGGCCTTGGGGCTGCAGCTTGTCTTCAGGGGGCGCATGTGCCTGCAGGTGCAGGAGACCCATTCTGCAAACATCACCGGTGGGGGAGTTTTCCCACCCAAGCCAGGTCCCTAGTCCAGATGCACACCAGGCCCCCATTTGGAGCCCCCTCAGTCCCTGGTTTATTCTTTGGTTGTCAAGAGGATATGCACAAGCGGCCCCTCTTCCAAAGATGGTGTATTTAAGTTTTTTGTGTTCACACTACCCAGGCAGGCAGGGGCACAGCCCGGGATTTTCAACAGGAGCGCATCGCAGGGAGGTGAAATAAAGATTTTAATGAAAATATGAAAGAAAGACTTCATTGCGCAATGATGGGAGAAGACGACTTAATGGGTATCCGGTCGTCGGCTCGGTGTGCTCCGCCTGTTTATTGGGTTTTGGTGAGAGGCTGCTGTTCTGGGCCTTCTCTTACCACTCTCTGTCAGAGACCTGACAGAGGCCGGACGGGCCAACTGACCTGGAAAAAGGCTGCCCAGGCCATCCTTGCCTTTCTGAAATCAGGAAAGATGGCCAGTCCCTCTAACCACACGATTCCAGGGCACATGCCAGGCTGCGTGGTTGAACAGGGAGTGTTTCATGCAAATCATGGGTTTGGAGCAGAATTTTGTGGAGGGAGAGTCTTGGAGAAAAATGTTCACAGATGGGGGCCGGGGTGGGGGTTATTCTTCAGAGCCATCACCTCCCCAGGATGCTGCAGACAAGGGGTCTTGGCACCCTCGACAGACAGAGGCAGCTCATAAGCTAATAATGAGGTCCCAGGAGGGATGAGACACATTCTTTTAAACATACATGCACATGCATGTACATGCACACACGTGTGCACATACACCTCACATACATGTGTGCATGCACATGCACACACATGCACACGGTTCAGGGCCCCATCTCCTTTGTAGGGATTTTTCACAAGGAGGAGCTGGGTGTCGGCCATGGGAACAAGCCGAGGCCACCATGGCTGAAGCTCCAGGGACAATGTCACGTCTCCCAGACGCTGGCTCCCTTGGGACGTGTGAGCAGCTTCTCTGGAGGACCAGGGCTGGGGTGACTCATGCACGCTTTCAGCCCGGTCACCCTGGATTCATGGTTTCCAACCATTACTCAGCCCTCTCCTGAGCTGAGCCCTGCAGCTCCTCTCAGACCCAACGGCTGCTGCTCCCCAGCCGGTCACTCTCCTGGGGTGGGTGGCCTCTCCTCCGAAGAACCCCAGCACGCACAGTCGGTTCTATGGGGCCAGGAAGGCGACCATGAGCAGAGAGAAAATAGCCAAAAATAAAAAAAAACTTCACTCCTTTGAAATATTCAAAGCTCACAGTTTCTAAACCACCAACGATGCTCCACTCAGCCTCCCTTTTCGACCGCAGCTCCCCAAGCTTGGCTTCTTCTGGGATTTTGTATGTTGGGGGGGTTCTGGCTGTCCTTTCCAGACAAAGGGGCAACGAGACAGCATCTACACAGGCAAATATCTGCGACAGATTAAAAAGAATTTGAGCTCCCCAAGCTGGACCGTTTTTACCAGCGGGCCTCACTGTGACAAGGAGGGTGGATGGGGGATGGGCGTGTACTGGGGCTCCCCCCTGCTCTATTCCCACCCCTCCTGCCCCCAAGCCCAGCCCCACTGATACCGAAGCATCTTCAGCCTGGGGGTTCCTGCTTACAGGGACTTCAGAGCACACATCACTGCAAACATTTGAGGCCTTGTCTCCCGTAAAAATGGTTTATGAAAACAACAGCATGAACATCAGCTGGGACTTCCAGACCTCAGACCTGACTTCCCTTCTCTTATTTTGAAGTAGCAACGCTTATTGCTGAGAGGTTTTAATCCAATCAGCAGCAAGCCTGTCGCCTGGCTTCCGGGAGCCCGCACCCACCCTCCTGTCGAATAATGAATCACCTAGAAAAGGGACTGGCAAACTTTCTAAAAAAACCGAAGCGCAAAAACCTTCACCACTGTGGTCGTTTCGTCTCCAACTCACTTCCTCGGCCTAGGCCACGTGGAGGCAGCGCGTGCACTGTGCAAAGAAACCCACAGAACAGATCCCAATAAAACTTTATTTATGGGCCCTGAAATTCCCTTTCCAAACCATCTTCACGTCTCACCAAGTCTTACTTCAATTTCTTTTTTACTTTCTAATGTGAAAATGATTCTGAGCTCACAAGCTATACAAAAACAGGCACCAGGCTGGTTTGGGCCCAAGGATTGTGGTTTGTCAGCCTCTGGCCTCCCGTCCAACATCTCCAAAGAGACTCGCTGTGCAATTTCTTTTGAAAAGAAATAGAATGAAGACATAACAGCAACGGACCTGGAAGGAGCACTTAGTACATGAAAGGGTGTGACAGGGTCACCTTCTTCTGTTCTGCATTAACACAGGGTAGGTCAATATCACGCCTGGTTTTGCACATGGGGAAACTGAGGCTTAAGAGAAGCAATTTTAATGCACCAAGTTCATGTGGCAGCAATAGGAGCCCAAGAAATCTGACTCCAGACAAAGACACAAGGAAGCGTGTGCATTAAAACCAAGTGGAGGAAGGGATGACAAGAAGCCAAAGGCTGAATGACTAGCTCAAAAGGCCCCACCGTCAGAGCCCCAAAGGAGGGGTGTCCATCTCCTTTCTGCATTAATTCCTCCTCCAATGCCCAAATGAAACAGAACTCCAGGGAACTCCAAGGACACTCCGCCCTGGGGTGAGGCATCCAGGCCCAGCTGCAGGCAGACATCCGGCTCATCATCTTCAACTCCTTGCATGAGTGAGCTCACACCCCTTGAACAGATCTAACCCCAGGGTAGCAGAACCCCCAGATAAGGGTTCTGCTCCACTTGCACAGCCCTCCCCCACAGAGGCCTCTGCCTCCAGCACTCTGGTCTCCCAAATATCCCCAGTTTCGATCCTGTACCCCCATCCCAGTCCTTCCACTGCCAGCCTCCACCTTCCAGGCTGGCTGCAAACACTCTTGAGAGCTGAGCCCCCCTCCTGCCACCACCCAGACAGAATTCCATTCAAAACTGGAGGTGGGGGGGCGGCAGGAGAGAGAGCTGGGTGGCTGCCTCCGGTTCCTTTTAGGCCTGCTGCCCACTTTCTTTTCCATCCCGGGCACCGAGGCGCATCTGGGTAGAAGAGCATTCTCTGGCCGCCTCTGGACCGGCACACCCGGTGGAAAGCCACCGGTCCTGGATCTAAACCGAGCACAGCGCGAGAAAGCGTCTGCTGGAGCGGCGCAGGGCCCGGCAGACACGCTCGCGGTGCCCCTAATCCTCAGGACTTCAGGGAAGAGGCCGGCCAGGCGGAGGCAAGCTTTTCATTATGTAAAACACTTGGCTCCTTCCCCTTTCTCTGCATCCTGCTCGCGATTTTGTATCCGGTTTGGGAATTCCAGGAACCCCTGCAATTGTCTTTTGCCCAACCACACATGTGCAAGCCGAAGGGTTCGATCGTGTTCCTACCTGCCAGCGCCGTCATCAGCCCTGAACTGTGCAGGCAAACATATAAAACCCCAGCCCCAACCGCACCTGCAGGATCCCATCTCCAGGCCTCACCCGCTCAGAGCAAAGGCAGAAGAACCAAGTCACCTCCTCCGTGGGGCAAGAAGGCCCAAAGGGCCGGTGTGAACAGCCCAGGGCCCCCAGCCACCCCGACGGCCCATTTTGACACACGGGCCTCTGCTCTCATGCCCATTCCGGGAAGGCCAGGGCAGGGAGGCCGGCTGGGATGGATGAGTGGCAACTGAGCTCAAGTCTCGGAAGAGACACCTGGTTTGCTGGTTCAGTTCAGCTCAGAGGGTGACTCTTAGGGAGATAAGCACCCCAGGTGCAAGATTGAGTCATCTCAGGAGCCAGCAAACTCTTCCTGTCTCCCCCGACCTCAATCTGTAAAATGGAATGAAAGCAGGGCTACTCCTGCTACCACTATTAATTGAATAGTGTCGACCTCTGCTTAATGAGCTAAATGAAGCTCTGCATGTAACACGTCTAGAAGACCTTGAGGCCCACAGTCTGTGCGCCAGTGATGGTCGTGAATCCCTGTCCTTACGATCTGTCCTCATTCCCATCGTAAAGTCCTGCTTCCTCTGCCACTCCCAGCGCGATGTTCCTCCTGCGTCCACCATCTCTGCCATCCCCTCCTGCTCTCTCTCCCTGATCTCCCAGCTCTCCCATGATGCTCCCCCACCAAGGCTATACCTTCCATTGCGTGTCTTGCATACCCTCGGACTCCCCAATACCCCACGCCGTGGGGAGTCTGTCCCTGGGTCCCGATGCGCCCTTCGCTCACGCGCTCTTGTAACTTCTTTGCTCAGTGCTCACCTCCCGTCTCTGGTCACCCCAAAGAAACTAGACCCCATGTCCTTACGCCTAGGACCTGGTATTGTCTGGTGCAGAGAATCCCACTGAGTGCTTTTCAAATAAATGCAGCACTGTTTCCGGCCTCCCGTCCCAACTCTGAATTCTCACCTCCAGTGGCCAATGTCTCAGGTACAACTTTCAGACAATTTCAGAAACTCACAGTAATCACCCCTCTTTTTTTCTGACTGATTCAGTACACCCAGCTCTTGGCATAGGGAAGACAATTGATGAATGCAAATTAAAATTAGGGAAATAATGACGTCTCTCCCATGAGCTTAGAGTTGGCTTGCATTTTGGACATCATCTTGGAAGGAGAGCCTTGTCAACCAGTCCCCGGGCTCACCTGACCTCCCTCCCTCCCTAGCTTCCTGCCTGGCGGGGGAAGGGCCAGGTCAACTCAACCAAGCCTGCCAAGTTCTGCAAACTTCCAGGTCTGGCTGTTGAAATCTTCCTTCTTTTTTGGCTCCACCCTCCGTCTCCTCCACTCCAACCCCACCCAACCACCTGCCAGTCCCAGGAAGCCCTGCCCAGTTGACTTCTGACCCCAGCAGAAAGCACGCTTCCTCAGAAATGCCCATTTTCCTTCCTCATTCCAACTCAGCCTTCAAAGCAGGTGATAATAGTTCAAGGCCTTCTCAACGGCCACCCACATTTCTGAGACCTCTACTCCACCCTCCTGCTAATACACTTCCGTTGCGTTGCGTTTGTCGTGCTGGACTGCCGTCCTGAGAGCCAGGATAGGAACCAGACTTTACACCTCTGATCCTAAAAGAAATGCTTTGTACAAAGCAAATGCTCCTATTTCTATGAGCATATACATCACGAGGATATAGAAATATACTCTGCCTTTTGCTCATGCAGTGACCACTGGAATAAGTGCTAAACAACTTACCAATGACCAGGTGGCAAGACTCACATTTGCTCACACCAGGCAGGACTCACCCTCCAGAGGCTTCTCCCTGGGGGCCTTAGAGTAGGGCGGAGAAAACCCAGGCTCGCCCTTCCTGACAGTGTAATCCCCTTGGGCTGCTGCTCTCAGCCACTCCAGGATTTTGACTTTCATGTAAGTTTTTTGTTTACACAAAGGGACAGATGGCTACATTTTTAAAAACTACTGAAGTTCTCCAACCAGTACATCTTCAACAGGGGTTCCAGTGAGGCCTAGAGAGGGGAAGTGACTTGTCCAAGGTCACACAGCTACTAGGAGGGTGGGAGGGGAGATCTAGCCCCACGTTGGCCAACAAACCCGAATCTGCCAAATAAATTCACTTTCCAGGAGGGGTCCTGCAGCACCCCAAGGTGCTGGGTTTTATCCCCTGCCTCATTTATCTCGATGGGTAATTAAGACAGAGGGGAGACAAAGTTAGCCTTCTTCAAGGAGCAGCAGAAAACAGAACTGCGGGAAGTTGGTTGAGCGTAAAATGGATTAGGATGTGAGAGGCACCCAGGGAGATGATGGAGCTTTGCAAACCCTCAGGTTCTCCCCAGTGGAGACAAGGAGCTCAGGACCCAGCATCATCTTTATCAAGTAAAGCCAGAGGTTCAGCATTTCCTACGAAATAGCCAGAATTTAAATATTGGCAACAAACTCAACAACCATTTTTAGTACAAGGTGTAAGTAAAAAATAAACACACCCATCCCAGGGCCTCCACCCCACCCGCCTCGCCGCCACCCCCCAGGGATGTGAATTCTGCCTCTTCAGAATGCCTTTCTGGTTGACAGATCCCCTAACCAGAGCTGCCGGGTTCAAGATGCTCAGGTTCTAATGAACTCTGGGTCTGAAGCAAACTTCCCTGTACAACACACACCTTCTAAAAGTGAGGTCGCCGCAAAGCACCTACAAAACTCCCACCCACGTGTCCACCCTGCCCACGCAGGGGCTCAGACTCAGGAGTCCTGGGGAACCAGACGCACCAACCAACTCGCCATGTTTTTCTAGTAACACTCCCCAAGTGCTCTCCTTCGGCAACTGCAGTTCTGATTTTGGAGTAATCATGACGACAATAAATTAAAGAGAGGAGCCCCAGCAGTTTCCAGCTCGAAGTTGTTCTCTGATGGAACATCCTAAAATCAGACAGACGTAAGTAGAAGAAATGACCCCAGTGATGGGGGCCAGCCCACCTCCCACTCTCCCCCGCATCCCGTCCATAAAACAAGATGATTTACAGATACACAGGGAGGGCCGCTCGCTTCCCCTCTGCAGAATTTATTTCTCTTTAATGGGCTGCCATCCCCTTCCTTCTAATCTCTTCCTCCCCTTGTTCGCTCGCCCTCTCCTGCCTGTGCTGTCTCCTCCAAGGGACAGGCAGTGTCAGTGAGGGAAAAAGCCAGTGGCCGAGCCAAATGGTTAAAAAACAGGACACGAAGAGGGAGCTAAGGTGGCGGGAGAGGAAGTTGCCGAGACTGAAGGGCGGGGCTGGCAGATGTGGGTTTTGCTGGGCTCCCACCTGGCTTTTATTGGAGAAAGAAACTTATTAAGGTGAATAATCCCAGCTTTCGTGAAAAATCGGAATGTAGCAGACATCGGTGGCAGGGGCACAAGGGATGGGAGGCTCGATCCCTTTAAGGCGGACGAAAGTGATTTACGCTCCTGCACACAGCTCCAGGACTAATAGGGACCGGGATCTATAATTAGACAACCACTATAATTACTCCAAATTCCTACCCTTCCCTGCTCCCACCCGATTTTTGTCTTTTCCAATAGGAGATTGCTCGGAACCCTGGAGGTCAGAGGTTAAAAAATGAGGGACGGGCTGAGAAGTTACATAACCTGCTGGTGAAGCTTCCTGCCTTACACTTTTCTGGGGAAAGTTAAAACAAAAAAATTCAGCGTAAATAATAAAAGACACTTGTCATCCTTTACAGAACCCCTTCAATTGGGGTTCAAGGACAGAACCCCAGTCATTGGCTCTTTGTGATCATTCTGCGGGGTCACGAGGCTGACACTTGATGAAGGGGGAACTGAGGCCCAGGGAGGTTCTACGACTTGCCCCAGGTCACACAGCCAGCTGGGGACAGACCTTCCTAGCCCAAGTTCAGAATTATTCTTCAGTACACACTGAAGGTGTCTAGGAGTGGGCAAAAAAAAAAAAAAAATCATGAGAAAAAATGCAAATATGCAAATATTCACGGTTAAAATAAAGGTTTCAGAGGACACAGGGGCGGTAACAGATAAGCACGAATCTGCTAGGTCCCATTTTTCTTCTCAATGACAGGAGCGGTTCCCCGCCCCTCAGCATCCCAGAACTACATTCTCTTCCCTTCAGGCCCCAAATGCCTTTTAATCTTCGAAATAGCTCTACAAGGAGAAACGACGTGGGGCAGGCAATTGTCAGGCGTGATGGACTCCAGATCACCCATAACTTCATCAGAAACCTTTTCCCAAACTCCCCAGCGCCAAGGATCTCAGATGGCTCCCCTCCGGGGGGAAGCTTCCTCTGGGTGGGGCTGAAGCAAAGTCAAGGTTGTGCTGTGGTCTCCAGGCTCCAGAGCTCCAACGACCGGAAGGAAGGGTCTCCGTGGAGCAAATATTTCCATTTCCACACCTGCCAGGACACCCCCACCTGGAAGACACACACCTGGGACCATTTGACTGCACCTACTGGAAGGGAAATGTGTGTGTTTCTTAAGAGTCTGAGCCTCCGTGAGCTCACAGTCCCCACGGGGGCTGTGGGAAGACAGAATTGAGACCAGGTGGCCTCGCATAAGCCCCACCCACTCCGCATAAATGTCAAGGCCAAGTCTCTCCAAGCCGGTAGACCAGGAGGCTGGTTTTTTTCCTTTTTCTCTTCCACTCCAGGGACTTGGATGCGAATGTAGCTGATAACTCTGGCCCTACTAAGAGCAAGAGGCGCGTCCACCTTTTCCTCATCTGTGCAAGGCACTTCCCTGCTGCATCAGGAGACGCAGGCTTGCTATTCTAACCTAATTACAGGAGCGAGCAATGGGTCCCAACCTGGACTGCACTGCGCTCTGCTCACACAGAGGGGGAGGCTTCAGAGAGAACAAAATGAGACCTGTGCCAGGAAACCACACCTCTTCCCCCCAAATTAGAAAGCGGTGACAGTTAATTCAGGTGGGCCGTGCAGCTCAGGTGCCCTCCCCCTCGCCCAGCCCTCCCTCAGGCCTCCAGCTGGACCCAGGTCTTATTCTCAGCTGGCTGCCCACCAGGCCCGAGGAAAGCATTAGGAGATCGTCATTTAATCATTTATAAGCCTCCGTTTACTCAGCTCCCCCCAGGACCTTCTGCAAGTTAAAAAAAGGTTCTTTTTCCAAAAATGTCTGTAAAATGCAAAGGAAAGGCAGTCTGACCAGGGTTTCTCAAGTTTGGCCCCACGGCCTGTCTAGGATGGGTTATTCCTCATTGAGGGGGTGTCCGGCCTGCTGAGGGGTATTGAACAGCATCCCTGGCAGCTACCCACTGATGCAAGGAGCATCCTCGCCCCTAAGCTGTGAGCAAAAGCATTGCCCAACATTGCAAGCATCCCTAGGGTGGCAAGCCCCCTGGTGGAGGTGGTGTATCCCGGCAAGTGGGAGGGTCCATTTCTGGACCACCAAGGCAGGCTTAGCCACAAACTCAATCCCACAGAGCATTCTGGAAACCTCGAGCTGATGCCGGCAGAGAGAATGAAATGGCCTCCTCCAGCAGAGGCAGCAGCCAAGGCAAAATCAGGTTTCCGGGGTCCGCAATTCTTGGCAGGAGAAAGCACGGACATGAGGGCTGAACACAAAGGCCCCAGTGAAGCCAGGGTCCCGTGCAAAGGCCTTGCCTTTTAAGGGAGGTGACCTCTGTGCTGGTTTGCTCTGGGTTTCTCCTGGGTCTGCCATCCTGACCTCCCTCCCCCACAAGTTCCTCCTTGTCTTCTAAGAGTCTTCTGATGTTTCCATGAGTGTGGGAAGAAAGCGAGGCCTGGAAAGGCCCAAGTTGGTCTTTATTTACCTGAGCAGGTGTCAGTGTGGCCCTGGAAACTGGAGTCAAGCGAGGACCCTGATTAAGATGCTGAGAAAACAGCAGAGAAGGGGCTGGGGTAGACTCCTGTTTAATTGAGAGGAGGCAGCCGTGCCTTGTTTGAATAAGACCGCACAGTGGAATGCGGGCCCTTTTTTGTGTGCTCATTCGCTTGAAACAAAAGCGAATAGAGTGGACTACAAAGAGGTCAGGGGGAGGGGGAGCCGTAGCCAATGGATTCATGGGAACAGACCCTGTTTGGGGCGAGACAGAGGCACTTATCAAGGCAGAACCGGGCATTTGAGGATGAAATCTGTCCAGATAAGTCCTTGGGTTCATTTTTTATTCCTATCCATGATGAATAGTTTTTTTTTTTTCCCTAAAATGTAAATGTAATCACTTAAACTGGTTCTCCCGACCAGTGTTTCCAGTTCAGAAGCCCCTAGCCAATGGCACCAGAAATGCGGGGAGCCCAAATTGAGGGGTGCTGTGAGTGAAAAATACACACCAGCTTTCCTGGATTTGCTATGAAGAAAATAGCATAAGATACCTCACAAGTAGATTTTTGAATATTGATTGTATGTTGGAATAAGACTGGGGCTATAGCGAGGTAGGCAAGATATGTTTTATAACAAAGAAATACTTCTACTGCACATATTATATTTCATTTAATATTTTTCTACAACATATGCTCCCTTACCTCCTCCCATTCTTTGCAGATTGTCTGGAATCTTTTAAAGAGTGTATCAATCTTCATTCAATTGCCAGACATTCAAGGTACCTTTGGCATAGAAAGCACTATGCTGGCATCTGGGGGGGGGGACCCCAAAATGAATCAAGCTCTTGGAAAGGAAGCCAAGGCTCTGAAGGATCTGACATGGCCCTTTAAGAAGTGAGGCTGAGAGCTGGCGCTGGGACTCACCAACACAGAAACTACAAAGGCCTTCCCTCCCCAGCTTGGCCGCCATGTTGGATGGATTCCATCTGAGCAGCCGGTGAAGCTTAGTTTTCACCTTCAGCACAGAAGTGGCTTTTCTGGTTCTGTTTATCTTCCTGGTGACACTCACCCGGCCACCTGTTGTCCCTCTCTACAGTTCAAGTTTTCTTTTTTTCTTCATTATATAGCACAAGGATTATGCTTGTTTGAGAGAAGTTATGTTTGAGGAGATGGGGTTGATCATCCTGCACCCCCCCAAGTGAGCCCCCTTCCATGGCCAGGGGCTTCGGTTTGTGAAGTCAGAGGTGATCCCCAAAGAGAACAGGGGGACATGGTTAAAAAAGGGTGTTTGTCACCCTGACCTACTGCATGGAAGGAGAATATTTCATCTGAAAATGCCAGTGTAAACACAGCATGGGCAGTGCTATGATCCAAAAAGGGACCCCCCCCTGGGGGTACCTGGCAACCTCCCAGATTTGTGTTTGTGTGTGTGTTTGTGCCTGGAGTGGGAGAACACTCAGGGCGTCTACTGGGTGGGGGCCAAGGGACTCTGCTAAATGTCATCCAGCACAAGGACAGCACCCCTCCAAAGAGAGTGATTTGGCCCCAAATCTTAAAGGTGCCAGGGTTGAGAAACAGTGGATACAGCGGAGACCAGCACCCCCCAAACCACCACCAAGCCAGAGCTTGCTCTAATCTCTGGCATCAATGAACACCCATGCTCCCTCAACACCACCTTCCAACAAACACACCTGGGAGTGGATCCAGGAAAACCTGAAGGATCAGGGCAAGAAGAACAACTGGGAAAAGCAAAACAGTACAAACATGATTAAATAAATTAGCCCCGCTAATTACCAAGTGTCTAACTTAGCACCTGGAGCAACAGCTGGGGTTGCAGAGAATTGAGCAAACACCCTCCAACTCAGGCAGGCTCTGGGCACGCGGACCGGCTCCTCCCTGCCTGCCTCTCGCAAAAGACTCCACTGGGAAGACGAAGCAATAAAGTCTGAGGGTGAGTGGCCGCCCTCTGGAGGTGGGTTCAATGCCACGGCCGCCTCGGGGTGCCTGTACTCCCAGCAAGGAAGGCTCCAGAAGAGAGGGCTGCTCGATGCAGTAAAACCTCCTCTCAGGCTGAGGGCCCAGCTTCCCAAGCTGCTGACTCCTGCAGTTTCCCCGGGTCCTGCCTGCAGGAGTATGCTTGCCTGAGGGTTGTAAAATGCCCAAGTGGAATGCTCCTGCCCCTTCTGCCAGCCTCTGTTTTAACCTCTTCTCCGCTCTGTTCCTTAGGGTTCAATTGGATTTCCTGTTTCTCCATTCTGGAAAACCTGCTATTTGTCCCAAGAGACACTTCCACCAAGACCCACCATCACCCTCGGGGGTGATTCTCCCCCGAGGATTAAAGTCTAATGAGGAGCCGGCTGAGCTAGGTAGGCTGTCAGGCCACTCAGTGGCTCTGTGTCATGGCCAGGTGGCAGCCAGACACGCAGAGCATACACACGGCACCAGGATCCACGCTGCTGTCTCCCATCACCACAGAACGTAGCACACGGCAGCCACGCAGCTGCAGGTACGCAGCACTAGGGCTCGTCCGGGGCCACATCTAACTTCGCTTTAAAACCTGCTGTTGAGGGCCTCCCTGGTGGTGCAAGGGGTTAAGTCTCAGCACTATGAAGCTGTCGGCAGCCACTGCAGCACGAGTTCAAACCCCGGTGTGTTTCAGTCCATCTGGCTGTTCTGCTCCTCACTCTGTCTCTGGTGAATCCTCTCATCCCCACACCTCTGGCCTGTACCCCAGTTCTTGGATGCATAAATAAAATAAATCTTAAAAAAAAATACCTGCTATTGGAGTGATTTCTCCCAGGATGCACACTTTCCTGGGCTGAATGGTGGCCCCCAAAACATAGGTCCACCTCCTACCCTCAGAATCAATGCATCTGACCCTTACTCAGAAAAAGGGTCCTTACAGATGAAGTGAAGGCTCTCACGATGAGCTCCTCCCACGTGGCCCAAGCAGAGACTCCCTCCAAGACAGGTGTCCTCACGAGAGCCAGAAGGGGAACCGGATGCAGAGACAGGAGTGAGGTGGGCACAAGCCCAGGGGAGTCTGGTGCCCCAAAAGCTGAGAGCGGTAAGAAGGACCCCTCCCCAGAGCCTTCAGGAGCACCGGTCTGCTGACACCTCCCTCCTGGACTTCCAGCCTCCAGAATCGGGATGGAATAACTTCCTGCCGTCTTGCTCCATTGATAGCGATTTGTTCCAGCAGTGCAGGAAGCTCAGACTCACACCCAGGCCCACGTGCAGTCAAGGTGTCAGCTCACACGACGGAGCTCTGGGCTAAGGCAGTGCACACCGCCACTCCCACGTGCCCTGGATACCTACTCATCCCAGAGTGTCCTGGAGAGGCTCCCGACCAGCTCCACCCAAGGGGTTCCTTGTTCAACCTCCCACATCCCTCTGTAGCCTCTCGTCCCCCTTTATTGCTCCATATCCTTTATTGCTCCCCAACATTATATATTTGCATACTCGGATAGATTCTTTTTGAAAAGCATGCCCCCCCCCAAAGGGCAGAGGTTAGTTCTGGTGTTTATTTACTCCTGAAACTTCAGCAGGGAGAATGCCTAGCACACAGTATGTTCTTAAAAATAGTTGGATGAAAAAAAATATATAAGGATGGATGAGTAAAGCCAACCATTTTGAAGAGAAGCAGAGAAACTCTAGCACATTCTACTATATTCTAAATCTAGTGCATGTCTGCAAATAAAGTCTCCCTGCACCCTCTCTTCAGGTTACCAAGGACTTTTATACTCCATGGGCTAGAAGTACATCATGATTTGTCTTTGGAAAACTTGGGAATTTTCTCTGAAGGGAAATTCCTGTGCTCCCTGTGGTTAAAGCATGTTCCCTAAAATGCCCCTACATGTTTAAATAGTGATCAGTTTTTTTGCATCTCCCATTTCTAGCACTTTCTTCAGGAAACAAGCTGACATGCACAGTCAGTGAAGACTCAGGGAACAGGTGGTGCTTCCACACACAGAGGTCAAGTGGATGAGTGACAGAGGCACCCCTGGGCAGCAAGGAGCCCGGAGCCACAGTGAGCAAGGAGGCTTACATGTTCCTGCCCACCTGAGGATATTCCCAGTGCTGAGTCGAAAAGGGGAGACCTAACCGACCCTCCTCTTCTGAAACTCTAGACCAGAGGCCCCTCCACATGAGGAATGGAGTCCCTTGAGGGTTAGGAGGTGGGTCCCGGGGTGGGTGCAAAAAGACCCCAATCAGTGGCCTTGGGGCGAGCTCTGGTCTGTCCAGGAAACTTACATAAGATCCTCCCTCTTCACTCTTTGGTCAGGTTTTAGGTCCGCTAGGAAGCCATGGCATTACTTTAGAATGAGAGAACTGGTAAACAGAAGTTGTTCATGTTTTGATGAAGGGGACATTCAGGGGGGGTGGGAATTGGAATAACAGGAGTTTCCAAAGCTTAAACCTTTGTCCTCCCAAAGACAGCCAAAAATATTATCTACACTTCAGGCTGCATTGGTTTGGGATGCCTGCAAAGCCAGTCAGGATGGTGGCTCTCATTCCCAAGCTTTCCACCGAAAACAGCCCATCCGCCATTTTGTTACCATGGCCCCAGGGCAGTGTCGGGAAAGGAACTCCCTCCTCAAGAGACAAGGAGGAGAACAAAATGAGCCTTGATCCTTGGGGAAGGGATTCCCCTTAAGAAGAGTTTATTTGGGGGGGGCTGGAAAGGAGAAGGGTAAGAATAAAGGGGTGTGGCAGCATGATGGGACTAGGTGATGGTGGGCTACAGTGCTTTGGTGGGGGGAGTGCTGTGGTAATAACACCTAAAGGGGGAGTCCCACACTCCCAAAATACAAACAATGATGCAAACCAACATGACTGCAATCAAAAATCCACATATAAAAGGGTTTTAAGGGCCTCCCCTGGTGGTGCAGTGGGTTGAGCACAAGGCTGTGAAGCTGTCCACAGCCTCTGCAGCACGGGTTCCATTCCCACCAGCCAGTGAGAAACCCATATGGCGCGGCAGACCTCTCCTGTCTTGCCCGCTGCTCCCCTCAGCAGTGTATTTCAATCTGCCTGTTCTGTTCCCCACTCTGTCTCTGGTGAGTCCTCTCAGCCTCCCGTACATCTGACCTGTACCCCATCTCTTGTATGAATAAATAAATAAATATTATGTCTTCTGATTTGCGCTGAAGCAGGATTCCATACTCCCAAATTCACCATCTCCTATCCCATCTCCACGGAGAGCTTGGACAGAGGAAGAAGCGCTGTCTCAAGCATCACCTCGTCCCTCCAGCCCTACAGGAAGGGCAGCCATCACAGGAGACGCTGGTGCTGCAGCAGCGACCGTGGGACACTGCTGCCACAGCTGGAAAGGGTCAATGGCTGTGAAGATGACAGCTACATCCCCTCCCCAGGAGGCGCATGAAAAAGAAAAACTCACCTAAGAACCAAAGTTGTGCTATGGAGTGTGTCCCGGAAAATTTCACAGGTTGAAACCCCAACCCCCGGCGTGACGGTATTTGGAGATCAGAACCCCTAAGGCGGTAATGACAATTAAGTGAGGTCATAAGGATGGAGCCCTCGTCCAATAGGACTGGTGTCCCGGTCAGGACAGGAAGAGAGACAAGAACTTTCCTATCTTGCATGTGAAGACACCAAGAAGGCAGCCGTGTCGACGCCAGGAACGGAGCCCTCACCAGCCCCTGACCACTCAGGCGCCGATCAGACCTCCAGCCGCCAGAGCTGCCAGAAATGAATGTCATTTCGGTTCCCCAGTCTCTGGTATCCTGTTATGGCAGCCAGAGCTGACTAGCGCATGCTGGATAATTCATTTCTTCATTATTTAATAGTTCCAGAAAGAGTCCGTTTGCCTCTTCTTGCTAAGAACAACCGCAGTGGTGCTAAGAAAGGCAAGCATGACGGTCTTGCAGGTAAGGAGCACCTCACCTGGGACAGGTAGACCCTACACACTCACCACACCTTGTTTCACCTGCTCACCTACCAGCACTCAGCAGGAGGGCATCGTGGTCACCTTGCTGGACACCATCACAGAGACGAGGACTTTGAGCAAGAAAGGAAACGGACTGTTCCATCCGGCCACAGTCGAGTCACTACATCTTACGGGTTCAGCTCAAATCATTGTCTTCATTCATTCCAAGATTCTTCAGACTTTTAGCCGCCCCAGGTCTCCTGAAACCTAAGACACTCTTTCTCAAGCACTGCAATCCCAGAGCCTCTTCTGAGGATCCCATCCCTTGCCCAGATTTTTCTCACATCTCTCAGCTGTCCCAGGTTCCACCCCATCAGTGTCCATCTCCGAGGAAAGAACAAGCAGCTGCCCAGTCTCCCATGCCTTCTCCTCTCACAAAATGCTCCCAAATTCCACACTTTAGTACAAAGAATGAGTCACCATCGCCACATACCCAGCTCTTCCTTTCATGAGCACCCAACTGGGACGTAAGGACAGTGTCACCCACAGTCACACCCTCACGTCAACTCAGCTCTCCTCAGAGAAATCACAGCCCTTTCTGATGAAGTCAGGAGGAGAGACACAGATTGCTGACACCTTGCCAGCTGGCGCACCAGGGTGCCCACCACGTGGGCCAGAAGCCTGCAGGTGGCCCCGCACCCAGGTAAACGGGTTGTTGGTCCTCAGCTCTCCATGTGGCCAGCAGCAGCTCTGCACACGACCCACCCCAGTCTCGCCTTCAGCCAGTCAGATCAACAACGGGGCTAATTAACACAAGGAGGAAAACAATCTTGAACAGATTTATAACTTGCAAATGATATCTGACCTTTTTTAAGATTTATTTTATTTATTCATGTATACAAGAGCTGGGGTGCAGGCCAAAGGTGCAGTGGGGTGAGAGGACTCACCAGAGACAGAATGGGGAGAATAGGTAGATTCACTGAAATACACTGCTGAGGGGAGCAGCAGGGGAGACAAGAGAGGTCTGCTGTGCCTTGTGGGTAGCTCCCTAGCAGGCCTGGGGATCGAACTCGTGCTGCAGAGGCTGTGGATAGCTTGATAGTGCTGAGACTTAACCCCTTGCACCACCAGGGAGGCCCAGATACCTGACTTTTCCCCCCATCGTTTATATATACAGTTCCCTAAACAACTATCTGTCCTTGAGTTTGTACTCTGGAGCTCTGGTTCTCTTCCACAACCTACGATAATGTATCAGTTCGGTGGTATTTGAGAATATTAACAAAAATTAAAATTATCATGTTAAGCACTTACTGCATGAGAGGCAGACTGTAGGGGAATTTTTCTTACCAAAAAAGATGGATGGTGAGTAAAAGGAGGCCCTGAGGGGTCAGTTATCTGGACCGCACAGCTAGTTAGTGGAAGCTGGTGTCCAAGAACGTTTGCTCCAGTGGCCCAGTGGCCCAGCAGGGGAGAAGGGATGAGGAGACAGGTTCTGCCCAGCAGGAGAACAGGGGACGCGCCCCTGTGAACCCTCCCTAGAGCTGATGACACATAATAAGGTCCCCTGATGGCTCCTCCTTCGGCAGACCTCCTGCCCCTCATCTTCCCACCAAATCCATAGGATGTGGTCACGTTTCCCATTATGGAGGTCAGAGCCAAGAGGGAGGAACATGGAATAAGGACAGAGAAGGCGGATCTGAGCACTGGCTTCCTTGAGATTGGCCTTTGACCTCATATACGACCTTGAACATGACACCTCCCAGGCCCTATCAGGTGGAGGTGGGGCTGTTGGCTTGGCCTCTCCCTTCTTACTCACCCTCCACCCTTTTCTGTCACCAGGTTCTCACCGCCTGACGCTTCTTCCATTGCTGCTGTTTCTCTGCGGGTCATTTTCTCTCCACCATCCTTCCATCTTCCATTACCTTCACTTCCGGCCATTGCCTCTTCCTTTCACACCCCTGCTGAACCCCTGCACACACACACACATGTGCACACACACGCACACGTACCACACCACCATTACTTTTTTACAGAGCTGCTTCAGTCTTACCACAGCCCAGTTCAGAAACTGTCAGATTTCACATTCCAGCCTGGAGGCTTCCACCTCCAGCTTCCAACTCTGCCCACACTCCCAAGCCCCCAAGCCTTCCCCAGGGCCACCAGATGTCACATCTCATTTACATGAACTAATGCATATGAAATCACTATGCAAATATAGAGGTGCCCACCAATCTGAGGCTGCCCCCCACTCCCGTAAGAAAGAGAGGTGAGAGAAGGGCTCCATTTAAAGGAAGGTGCAGGGAGCCCACCTGGTGATCCACAATTACCGTTACTCAATCCAGTGTACCCAACTGCTAGACCAGAGGCCAGCAAGCATTTTCTGTAGAGAACCAGATAGTAAAGATTTTTTTTGTTTTGTAGGCCATACATATGTCAGCTTCGCCTGGTAGCTCAAAAGCGGCCATCCCCAGTGTACTCTCCAGGGTTGTTTTTTTTTTTAATCTCCTTAGCCTTTATCCCGAATCCCACTTAGGGAAGGGACCTGGATATCTGCAGGGCCACTCCGGGGGTTCGGACACGAGTGGAAAGTCGCAGGAGGCATGGGCACGTTGGCAACATTGCAACCTGGGTCCACATCCCAGCTCTGCCGTGTGTCACGTGGATTCATTTCTCAGAACTGGCGACCTAAGATAAGAGCCGCATCATACGCTGCATGGAGTTGTGAGGTTGAAATTAGAGAAAATGTTGTTAATGTAATAATGAAGCAAATAAAGAGTACAGGAAAGAAGGCAAAACTCTGATGCATGGCTAGTGAAACTTCGGATACCGCTTTTAGAAAGCTAGCTAGCTACCTACCTACTTATCTGTCTACCTACCTTCCTATCTAGTTATCTATTTTTCTATCTACCTACCTACCTACCAACCTACCTATCTATCTATCTGTCTATCTATCTCTCTCAAGAACCAGTATGTTTCCATCATACTTTTCCTTATAGGAATTTATTGTAACAAAATTATCATGGATCTAGCCACAGATTTAGTTCTCAGATGGTCATTTCAGCACTGTTTCTAACTTTTGCTTCCATGGACAAGCTATATATTCAACCACAGGGGACTGGGTCAATGAATTAAAGCTCACCATGCCATGGAACGGCAGGCCCAGGAGAGCAGCTCTCCAAGGCTGGACCATGAACTCTGAGATTTCCTTAGACACTTTCAGGAGATTCACAAAATAAACTCTACTTTCATAATAATACCAAGGAACTATATTTGCCTTTTTCACTCTGTGACATTTACAGTGATACTGCAAGAGTGAAAATGGGTACCAGTATTAATACTTTAGCATTAATGAAGGGGGTGGTATCAAACTGTATTGAGTTTGTAATTTAAAAATGCCCACAAAGTTCACCTAAGACTGTCCTCAACAATGCTATTAAAAATCACCAGTTTATTAAATCTTGGTCTTTACATATGTTTTATATTGCTATTCCGCACAACAAAATGGAAAATATGCACAAGGAATGGCAGGTGCATAGTGGAATATAACATTTCTCTTGAAACTTAGGTGACTATTAAGTTGCCAGCAAAACCAGCAGCATTTGTCATGGAACACTTTTTACTTTAAAGAACAACTAATAGGTATTAAAAAAAAAAAAAAGTATTCACACCTGAGTATCTAGCAGACATTTCTCAAGAAGGACTTAAGCGGGCCTCTCATTTCCAGGGAAATAATAATTGGGACTAATGATGTAATTTGAACTTCAATCAAGGATTAGAATTTTAGAAAACTTGTATTCCCATCTGAGCTTCACAGCTCCTCAATACCAAGAGATCTTTCTGGTAAGGTTGAAGAAGACATTAAGAATGTGATTTGCTGAAACTGCAAAATGAAATATATCTATATTTAGGAGAGCTGCATAACTTAGTGAATGATGACTTAAAAACTGACATGGATATGGGTATGGACAACCAGAAGGTCTCAATGTAACAGAATAAGAAAGTCCATTAAAATGGTTCCAAATGTACATTGCAACTAACTTAAAAAAAAAAAAAAAACTACCATTTGTCAAGTGTTGGTGAAATATCAGAGAGTAAGATCCACAATTATCCAAAAAGGCCACGAATACACGTCTCCTTTTTGGTAATACACAGCCACGTGGATGAGGCTGGATTTTCTTCATATACTTCGCAGCAACATATCTCTAAAGATTGAATGCAGAAGCAGAGATGAGGATCCAGTCATTTTTCAATGAAACTAGATAACACAGAATTTAGCAAAAATAGGAAAAATGATACTCATCTTACATATTTGTTTTGGGAAATACAGTTACATTCATAAAAATAGCATAAGGTTAAAATGCAGTGGGTTTGTTGTTGTTCTTTTAAAATGAATATATAGTTTTAATTTCTAGTACAGTAAGTATAAACATACTGACTGTCTTATGACCAACATAAAAAAGCCCTTTGAGGTTCTCAGTGATTCAAGTGTAAAATGTCCTGACACAAGTGCTTCAGAACCACCCTGCTGAAGATATTTAGCAACTGACAGAAATGCCCAAGGGTGTTGCTAAGTAGGGAAAACAGCCTGTAAAACTACATGACAAACATGGACAACTTTATTTTAGTCTTTGGATTTTTCTTCTATTTTAAATTTTCTATGAATACACAGCACATCTTGTATCTAATTCTCTATAGACACCACAGATAGGTAGACAAATGCTCTAAAATTATTTCAAGTTTACACCTTCCTCAGACTCTTCAGAGAAGTTCTAAAGAGTGTCAAGCACATAGTAGGTGTTCAGTAGCCCTTCCAAATGGTCTGGACTAGTTTATCACACAGGGTGATGAATAGTTTGCTTAGCATCATTTCTCTCTACACCATGTGGTAGGGAACTTTCTCTGCCGAACAAATAGCCTCT
Source organism: Talpa europaea (assembly GCF_964194135.1). Lineage (NCBI taxonomy): Eukaryota > Metazoa > Chordata > Mammalia > Eulipotyphla > Talpidae > Talpa > Talpa europaea. Next base: position 130,865,345 of record NC_140074.1, read on the forward strand.
TTGCTCCGTGTGCGTGTGTTTGTGTGTGTGTGATATTTAACCAAGTCCTATGTCGATTATTATCATCCACGATGCAAAGACCAATATTTAAATTTCAATATTCAGCATAGGGCCAAGATAACGACTACTAAAAGAAAATCTATTTTCTTCTGGCAAGTGGGGGAAGCTCAAGTTGTCAAACAACAGCAACAATACCTGATCATTTCAATTAAAGCATTTGTATAAAAACCACAGGAGAAACCGGGACAGTCATGAAAGTGAACCCAGTCTGGGGGTGGGGGAGCCCATCAAAAAGCTGGTCGAGCCCTGAGACTTGAATGTGTTCACCTTCTATGAACAGGGGGAAATCGTCATAAATAGCAGTGTTCCCATATCATCAGAAGATGCTAAGAAAAGAGTAACTCACGTAAGAACCTGCCTGGTGTGGGTCACCTGGCTCTTTCTGGGTGGCCCTGGGGAACCCACTCTCCATTTCTGTTTCTGCAAATGAAAGGAGGCTAATGAGCGTCCCCCAGGACAGCTTAAAGACCAAGTTGGTTTGGTTCTGAAGAATTTCTGGAATGGGCATCCTGCACCTCAGGAGCTCCAGAGACCCCCGGCCAGTCAGGAGGAGGAGGAGATGCCTCGGACTCTGCGCTCCTGCCTGGAGCAGCGCCAGCAGCTCAATCCCAAAGCACTCAGTGGACACAGGCAGGAGGCCCAGCTTCAGTCCCTCTCTCCCCGCAGGCCCAGCGCGGCCCCCGAGGCTGTTTCCTGGTCTGAGCCAAGGCACAGAGACCCCTTGTGAGGTTTTCCATGCCACCCCTCGGGCGGCTCTGGCAGGCTGACATTGCTCCCTGGGGCTGCGTAATTAGCGGGCTGGGGCTGCCGGGCCTGGTATGCTGCGGTTGCCCACTCCCAAACACGGCCCCCCAGCCCCCTCCTCCCCGGCGCCACTCCCGCCGCCACTCCGCACACATCCCCACCCTTCCTTCCCCCGGCTTCTCCTGCCAACTGCGGGTCCCCCACAGCAGCTCCGGGGCTGCCCCCGCTGGCCCCACACCACCCACTCCCTAATCCTCTGGCAAAAACGCAAGGCTGGTCTACAAAACCCCGCTGTCACCACCTCGGAGCCAGACTGAGTCTCAACCCATTTGGAGACTTTCAAAGCTGGGGAGGGAATGAGGAAAATGCAGAGCTGGGACTAGAACCCCGGCCTCAACACCTCCTGCCACCTCCCACAAAAGTCACAAACCCCACGGGATCACTACCGGAGGGTGAGGTCTCAAGGGGCCGGTTAGGCTATCCCGCCGGCTCTGGGCGGCACTGTCCTCAGAATAAAAGTGACAAGTTGCAGCCTCCCTCTAAAGGGCGAACCCCACGGCCACCGCCTTGGTGTGTGTGCATGTGTCTTCGAACTTGACCAGTAACGTGAAACACACAGCAAAGCACAGTTTATAATGGTCTCCATGCCCCCCGGGAACATTTCCTGAGATCCCAGGGACCCCTGGCCCCCCACACCAGCCCCCAGGGTGCCCTCACCAAGTCAGCCTGGAAAAGGCAGGCGAGCGCACAAGGTGGATGAGGTTTTCATGGGAGGGAAGAGGGACGGGGAAGCACACCCTTCTTTGTGTTCCCAAGTTTACTTTCAGCTTCTGCAAGCAAGAGCCTTTTTTTTAATATAATAAAAAAAAGTTATATGACTTTAATTAAATGCACTTATTAAAAGGGTGAACTATTTGGAGAGGCTGTTTTTGTGCTGGAGGCACATTTTCCAGCGTGCTGTAGAGCGTCTGCACCCGTCCGCTCTAGGCAATTTTTAATGCACAAATAAACCCGCACCTGACGTGCTGACAGATTATTATGCAGCGTGGCAGCCAACAAAAGTAAACACAGGGGCAAGTTTTAACCTCTTGCAGTCACCAAGGAGCTTTCCCTGCTGGGCCCGGCTCAGGTGTACTGGACGGGACGCGAGCAAAGCCTGTTCTTCCAGGGAGGCATCTTCCTATCCTCCAGCCCAACTCATCCCTGGGGTCCCAGGGCGGGGAGAGGAGACTGCTCTCCCACCAGACAGCTTGCAGTGTGCATGAGCAAAGGGGCAGGCGACAGCCAAGGGAGGGGACAGAGGGGCAGATGGGTGACACACGGCAGTCCCCAAGCGCCCTGCCTGCCATCCTGTTTACGCTGCGGCCGGAGCTCCCGGGGTTCTGCACAGAGGCTGCTCAGCAATGTGCCAGCCAATGCACCCCATTTGTCCCTCCAGCCACAGAGGAGCTGGCACTGAGAGCCTGGCCAGGTGTTTCTCCCAGCTTTGTCTAAAGTGCAAGTGTCGTCGGGACAGTTACTAGAGCGCTAGAGGGGAACCGGGCAGCTCCCTGCTTCAGAACTTAAATTAAGGAAGGGCAAATTAGCATAGGGCTAAGGCATTTCCTGAAACTAATCTGCAGAACTGCTGTTCTTTGGTTTCTCTGGTTGGATAGGACTTGCAAAGCGACACTCCAGGAAATGCACACATTGCAACAGAGGTGTGGGCTGCATGTGCCTGGCCCAGTCCTGCACCCCATCTCTGAGTTGCTTTGCTAGAGCCCAATTTCTTAAGACCTAGGTTTCCTCATCTGTTTAATTAGCTTCAGCTGGGGAGTTCAGGGCGGGGTGGGGGGTGGGTGAGGGAGAGAGTCAGAATGGAGGAGGAGGGTTCGCCCACAGTCTGTCTGGGTCCTCATTCCAGCTGTCAATTACCATATTACCCAGTGGCTGAGGTCAGACAATGGATTCTACATGTGTGAATAAAATAACTCTTGTTATTATAATTTATTGAGTGTTTCCTAAGCCATACTCAGTGCTAAGGTGTTTTCATACATTATCCTTTTTTATCTCCAAACTCTCCGGGGCCTGGCTCATTCACCCACTGATTATGCTCACCACAGCTGAACAGCTATCCAGGCGTCTTCACTGAATTTTCTAACAATCTTATTACCATCCATTTACAGCTGAGAAAATAGATGGTTGAAAAGTGTTATTTTGCCCAAGGAATCCATAACATGAGCCCCAAAAAGCAACAAAGACGCCACTGCATCAACCGCCTTTAGCAACACTGAACATACATGTTTCAAACATTGAGACCAATCCCGGGCTGTGATGGACACACCCGCCCCCTCCCCCCCGCGCGGTGGCGTCAGTGGCGTGGGCTGATGGACACGCTGGCGGCAGAAGGGGTGTCGTCATCAGACCAACTCTGCTGTGTTTGGGACATGTTCCTGGCTGTAGAGCATCCAACCTTGGTGTCCCCACTCTCAAGATGAGGCTGAGCTAATGCAATCTGTGTTTAATAAATCTCTTTTGGCTGAAACTAGCCAGAGGTGATCTCTGATGCTTGCAAACAGAAAGTCCGATGGATATAGGATTCTGCTCAAAAATCCTGGCACTAGTATTTGAAAGTTTCAACACTATGTCAATTTGCTTTTGGCCTTGATTAATTGTAACATTTTATTACACTAAAATACATGACCAAAAAAAAATGCCTATTTCATGAGAATACAGCTCCCTGAATGTTCACAAAGTAAACACACAGTATAGACATAAGGAACAAGATTTTCTAGTTCATATCTTTTGGCGAAATTAAACCATATTTTTGCTGGGTTATATACCATTATTTGTAAAGCATACACTCAACTTAGGTAAAAACTGCCAGTTTTCCAAAATGGTCAACTGAACTTCCCAGCCACCTCATGTCATTACCACCGATAGGACCGCCAGTATTCCTGCTTCTCACACCATGGATAAGCTTTACCCGGTTTTGAGCCTTGTGTAAATATAGTAACACAGCATCTTTATCTGATCTTTGCCTTTTCCTTTATCTGTTTATCGTTTACTCAACATTATAGTCATGCATTGATCAATGACGTGGATTCTGAGATCAACCTCAAGCAACTTCATCAGTGGGTGAGCAACCCAGTGTAATTGTACAAACTTAGATAGTATGGCCTAGTTCACACCTGAGTGGTATGACATCACTTATTGGGACACTGTCCTACATGCGGTCCATTAATGACCAAAACACCCTTAAGCAACTCATGACTATGCACTTGGGAGATTCATCTCTCTTTTTGTGCCATAGCTGTAACCCACCCATCTTCACTGCTGCATAGTATTCCACTGAATAAACATACCACAGCTTACCCATTCTACTGTTGACAGCATTGGGGTACACCTTCTAATTTGGAACTATTCCAAAAAGGGATGCTATAAACTTTCTAGTTCATATCTATTAATGAAATTAGAACATATTTTTGCTGGGTTATATACCTCTGTAAAGTATGCACTCAAACTAAGTAAAAAATAAGTTTCTGTAAAAAACTTAGTTTTGTAAAAACTGTAAAAAAAACTTAAGTTTTGTAAAAACAATTTTCCAAAGTGGTCAACTGAACTTACAAACCAATATTTCCCCCAAAGAGATAGATATTGAAGGAGAATGAGAAGAGTAAGGAGAACAATGTAAGTAAAAACTCAAATGGGACACTTTCTGCTCCTTAAATGATTCTACTGCAGGCAGCTCTTTCTGCCCGCTTGTGTCTACACAAGTGTCCTTTACTCTTCTGTCCCTTTTTCTAATAAACCTGCTCTTTTAAAATAAATAAACAAATAAATAAATAAATGATTCTCCTGCAGATGTATGGAAAAGTCCTGGTATTTGGCACTTTGCCATTAGGCTTGACCTGGGTTAATTGATTGCTGACAGGTCATCGTGAGAGTCAAGGGCAAAGCTGGAACAAGACTCTGACTTTGTGGCAGAGACGCTCACGTTCTTGCTGGCACCACCAGCCCCAGGAAACCAGCAGTCAAGTCTCAAGCCTTGCACAAGATCGCTTTCCCCAGCATCCGAGAGCAGAGGGCTTGCCTTTGGATTGGGATCATGAGCTTGAACGGCCAGGGGCTGCCAGCATGGTCAAGTCCTCGCTTAGCATCCTCCATAGGTTCTTGGAAACTGCGACCTTAAGTGAAACCACATACAAGGAAGCCAACTTTACCATAGGCTAATTGAAATAAATGAGAATCAAGTTTCTATTGCAGATTTCTGGTCATAAAAACATCACCAAACTTCTAAAGATCCAAACAACATTCAATAAGAATCTTTACTCCTTCATTCACTTTCCAACCCATTTATTCCAGTTCAGGGTCACGGGCGGCCAGACCCCCGCCCACCAGTTCAAGGCATAAGGGTGGGAACTACGCCTGGACAAGGGAACCTCCCACCCCAGGGCGCACTCACACTACAAGTGGAACAACTGAGGCACGCCCCTGAACCTCACATGCACGTCCTTGGGATGTGGGAGGAAACCAAATTCCCTGGAGAAAATGCGTGCAAACACAGAAAGAAAGTGCAAACCCCACACAGACAGTGGCCCCGTCCCGGCCGAGACTCGCTTCTTTTTTTCTCATCAACGTTATAACGGAACGACATTGAATGAAATGACATCATTCAAGGACCTGCTGTAACTCAGATCAGACCAAGAGGGGCCAGGCGTGGTGGGGCTCAGGTTAGGAGTGGCAGAGATTCGAAAATATTGAGTGTGAATGACCGGTCTTAAAGGGACATTTATTACTCAGCTTGTTGATTTCTGCCATATGGGAGAGAAGAAACTGCTGTTGCAAGATTTGCTGACTTTTCAAGGAAAGCTGGAAAACTGGATTTTGTATGAGATGTTGCAATTTCTTATGTTGACAACTAACTTTAAGAAAGACACTGAACAGTTAGTCCAGCAAAATACATCGATAGATCACCTCTGAAGCACTGGTGAGCCCTCCCTGATACAGACAGAATCATCATTTCACACTCGTGGGAATACATCATCCTTGGCAGCACAGGGCACACCTGGTTGGCAATAACAACCAGACAAGAACTTGGGCCTCTCTGGGGGGCTGGGGGTTAAGTCTCAGCGCTATCACCACAATGGCTCTGAGTTCGATCCCCAGCCAGGGAGCTAATCACATGGTGCAGCAGACCTCTCCTGCCTCACCCGCTGCTCCCCTCAGCAGTGTATTTCAGTGGATCCACCTGCTCTGCTCCCCACTCTGTCTCTAGTAAATCCCCTCATCCCCCGCACCTGTGGCCTGCACCCCAGTTCTTCCATGCAAAAATAAATAACATTGAAAAAATCTCTAAAACAATTAGACAAGAACCAAATTCCTTCTCCTCCATGGTCATGCTCCCTCCTTCTCTGTGACCCTTTTTGTTACCCCGATTAAGTCAGCATTTCAGCGAGAGCCCTACAGGGTCAATGAAGATGCTCAGTCTTTTGCACCGTTGGCCTCTGTGGCTATCACCTGCGACCGCAGGAGGCGCTTGGGAGCTGGGCTCAGGGCACATATGCCTGATGGCGGACACCTGGAGTATGGTGTGGGCAGGTGTAAGTGGGCACACATGAGCTGAGAGACTAAGACAATAAAGGCGGCTCACAGAGGACGGGGTGCGGCAGAGGCCAAGCCTCATGGTGCAGTGGAGAGCAATGGAGAATGGTGGAGAGCGGCTAAGAAAGGAAAGAGCAAACAGAGATTTGCAGGGGCTCAAGCTGCTGTCTCCCTGCTGGCCTGTTTCCCCCTAGCCAGCCATGTATTTCCGGAGGGCTCCTACATTCTAGGCATTGTTCCTGGTTAAGTCAATATGACACTGACACGTCGCCGTGTCGACTCTGTCTGGCAGGTACTGTTATTCTTCCCATTTCACAGACGGCAAAGCTGAGGCACAGAGCAGCTCTATAAGGGGCTGAGCCAGGATCCGAACCCCTAGTTCAGCTCAAGTGCACACTGGAACCCTCAATTCTGTTTCTCTACAGTGAAGGTGCATTCCTTGAAAATCCCAAGAGTAAACTGAGCCTCTCGGGCCTCCCTGGTGGCACGAAGGGTTGAATCTCAGCACTACGAAGCTATCCGCAGCCTCTGCAGCACGAGTTCAATCCCCAGCCAGCCAGGGAGCAACCCACAGGGCACAGCAGACCTCTCCTGTCTCCCGCTGCTCCCCTCACCAGTGTATTTCAGTAGATCTGCCTGTTCTGTTTCACACTCTGTCTCTGGCGAATCCTCTCACCCCCTGCCCTCACCTCTGGCCTACACCCCAGTTCTTGTACGCATAAATAAATGAAGCGAACTTTAAAAAAAAAAAAAATCGGAGCCCCTGGAGGGGTGTTTCTCAAAGCAGAAGCCACACATCATTCGTTCTAGAGAACACCAGCACATGTCCCAGGGGAGAAACGACAGGAGAGGATCTGAGTCACCTTTGGGACACACTGGTTTCCGGAAAATTAAGCAGACATCCCCCTGCAGTCCTATGGGACTTCCCCAGCACGTTCCTCTCTGGGGGTGGGGGTGCATTGTGCAATATTCTCCAAATGTATTGTCTACACAATCCTTCTGTACAAGCGCATCTCCGGGGCAATGAGGTAGGCGACTGGGAACCACAGACTCAGAGAACAATGCTTCACTAGCGCACACACACACACACAAACACACACACGCCACCAGGGGAGGGGGTCTTATTAAAAGGCAGATTCCACTTGGCAGGTTGGGGTGGGGCCCTCGAGTCTGCATTCGAGCAAGTTCCCAAGCGGAGCTGAGCTGCATCACACTTGGCGTGGCGAGGACCTGGCAGGCAGCGCTGCTCCACCCCCAGCCAGCCTGTTCCAGCTCCACAGCCCCAGGGGAGCAGGCCCCATGCAGATTTCCAGGGGCTCTGCGCTGCTCACCACCCCCCGGCCCCCAGCCTGGAGTGAGTCACAGATTGCCAGCTTCAGCGCAGGCCTGGGGGCCCAGACCCTCCCAGAGAGCGCCCCTCCATGACCCTGTCTCTCAGCACAGCGCCCCGCCCTGCCGAGAGCCCTCATCCACCATGGGGAGCAGCGGCCAAGGCTGCCTGGGATCCCAGGCAGGAGGGGAGAGGAGGTGAACGGAGGATAAGCAGGAGCGAGGAGGCCCCGTGGGTCACACTGGGCCTCCTGGTGCCGCCGAGGTGGCAGTGCCAGCGCACAGTGCTGAAATTCTTGGCCTGTCTCCGAAGCAAACACCCAATCCAAACAGGCCCTGGTGTGTCTCTGAACAGACTGTGTAAATAAGGGGGGAGGAAAAAAAACCCCAACAGGCCACAGATCCCGCTTTCAAACACGTTGAAACAAAATAATCCCTCACACTCCTTCGCTCCCTCCTGCTCCCTCCTTTTTTAAAATTTCCACTGGTGCCTCGGCCTCGGTGGAGCCTGGCTGGCGGCTGGTTAGAGCCTGCAGCCTACCTGTCCTGCATGGGAATGAGGCCGCACGGCAGGCCACGCTGCTGCTGCCACACTGAGTCCGCAGACAGAGGGAAAGCTGTTCTCAGAGCAGGCTGAGCGGGACCTGGGGGCGGGGGGAGCGAGATGGGCCGGGGTGGGGTGGGCAGGCTGCATGGGAGGTTGTCCAGTCAACCTGGCTTTCACCAGGGTGGCCCGCCTCACCCCCTCCCCAGCCCTAAGAGGCCCACCCCACGTCCACACCACAATAACAGGATCGTGACTCCCCGGAACAGACTGGAGAGACAAAGCCGACGCCAGGGACCCCGAGCAACCTCTCGCCAAGGGTGTCTCTGAACTCCAAGTGTGTACAGACCAGGGGGCAACTTGCTTGCGGTTTGTTGCTGGTTTTGTGTTGGGTTTTGAACTTTCTAACTGTTGGGGCGGGGTGGGGGGGGGGGCTGGGACATGAGTCATCTGCAGATTAGAAGCGTCTCCCCCTCTCTCTGCAAGTTGAAACAATTGAATTGTCTTTCCCAGTTGCTGCCAATGTCTCTTACTCAATCTTGGATCAAAAGGGTGTTGGGGAGGGGATTCCAGACAGTTCCCTGCCTCTGACATCAGGCCCAGCTGTTGGGGCTGCGCTCTGGATATGGGAACCGGAAGGGAAGTAGGGACTGGCTTGGCCAGGTGGGTGAAGAGACAAACAGGAAAGGCGATTTCATCTGCAAAGCCCTCCGAGGTGGTGCAAAAGCAGGCTGAACATTCTAGAAGGAAAGGGCCCATGTGGAGTGACCTTTCGGGTTCACATCCACTCACCTCCTTGCTCACATTCTTAGAAACTGGACGGTGGCTCTGCCCTTCATCCAGGCTAGTCCTGCTGACATGTCCCGGTGATTATTTACCATCATCCACACTAAGAGACCAGACTCGGGCAGGGGAGCTCCCAGGGCCCACGGCAAGGCAGCAAGAGACATCCAGGCCCCAAGTCCAAGAACATCATCAAATCCTTAGGAAGCATCCTTGGCTGGAGCGTAATTTAAATGTGCTGGTGGGAAGAGCGCGTCTGAGACAATCCAGGGCAGCAGGCAGAGCCCAGGCCACACCCATGCGGGTTACGCTTCCTTTCAATACAGAAAAAAAATCTCTTGCACAGTCACCTGCACTTACCATGGCGTCTCCGCCGGGCGTGTGGTTACTCAGCCCTGTGTGCGAGGAGAGCTCAGAAAAGCCGGGTAAGAGCATCCCAACATTTCAGAAATCTCTCCACTCACCGCCCCCTCCACCCAGGCCAACAGCTAATATCGCTGGAGGCTGTTCTCACCTGTGCAACTAATGAGGCCCCCCCCCAGCTCCCCCTCCCTGAGGGCCAGGCCCTCCCAGGCATCATGCTGTGGAGGGCACCTTCGGGCAGGGGTTCTCATCCATCTCAACCTTGTGAGGGGACATGACCACAAGTGCACGTGCGTCACTTAAGGGGGGCAGGTTCTGAGCAATGCAACGCCAGGCCACCATGGTTGTGTGCACGTCCTGGAGGGCGGCCGTATGGACCCAGCCCCTGAACCCCAGCTGCGTGTGGACCCAGCCCCTGTACCCTTAGCTGCATGTGGACCCTCCCCCTATACCCCAACTGCAGGTGGACCTGGCCCCTGCACCCCAGTTGCAGGCAGACCCGCCCCCTGCATCCCCTAGCTGCAGGTGGGCCCACCCCCCAGCACCCCAGCTGCAGGTGGACCTGCCCCAGGCACCCCTAGCTGGGTGTGAACCCACCCCCTGGGCACCCTGAGCTGTGTGTGGATCCACCCCCTGCACCCCTACCTTCAGGAGGACCCACACCTTGCACCCCTAGCTGCATGTGGACTGATCCCTGGCACCCCCAGCTGCAAGCAGAGCCACCCCCTGCACCCCAAATGCAGGTGCAGCCTCGCTGACCCAATCGTCTGTAAGCGACGGGGGCTGAGCTGTTGCACAGCGCAGAAGAGGACTCAGGACAAGGACACGCAGGCCATCCAGCTGGCACGCCAGGCCTGGGCAGCTCACGTGAGATCCCACTTTCTGCCGGAGGCAGCTGCTCTCCCGCCGCTGCTTCCCAGGCCGGGGCGCCCATGCCGTCAGCAGACCTAGGACAGACTGACGGCTGGCGTGCGAGAGGGAGCGGCCCTTATTCGGGTATTTCCCCAGCCCCTGCTAGGTGTCTCCCACTCTGCAGGGCACAAGGACGCCACCCCAGCTGAGAGCCCTGGTCTGGGGGTACCCTGGAGTCTCAGGGGTGAGAGGGCATCCCAGGCACGGGGAATCCGACTGACCCGCGGTCCCCGCCTGAGGTGACTGTCCGCCAGGAGGCGAAAACAGATCCCCAAAGAGGAGTGAGAAAGCTCGACTTTGCGAAGAGGAAGAAATGCGCCCGAGGTCCCCGGAGGTGAAACCCGAGGCCCAGTCGGCCCTTCTCCCGCCAAGACGCCCTCTGGGGCGGCCCTAGGTCCGGCCAGGCTAGGCCCGCCCCCCAGCCACCGCCGGCGTGGCACTGAGTTGGGGCCGCCCCATCTTCCAAGGAGGCTGGTGGGAGCATCAAAGGGTGTGGGCACTTTGGGGAAAGTTCTGGCAGTTTCTTAGAAAACCAAACCAGTACCTCCTTGTGGTCCAGCAATTCCTCTCCTAGGTGTTTACCTAAGAGAAACGAAAACCTGTGTCCACAAGAAGTTTTGCTCGAGAATATTCATGGCAGCTTCATCTAAATAGCCCCAAACTAGCAACAGGGCCGGCACCCATGAAAGGGAGACTGGCCAGTGGGGGTGTCCAGGAGATGGAGAGGCGCATAGCATGGACCCGAGACCCACGTGCCCCGTGCCCAGGGCTGGGGCTGGCAAGAAACACGGGGTGCACCCACTGCTGACATGACGCTCCCCCAAATGGGCAAAGCTAGTCCAGGGAGACCAAAGCAGAAGAGCTGTTGTCCCTGGGGGTTTGGGGTGGGAGTCGGGGGGCTGGCAAATGTCACAGGGGAACTTGCTGGGGGCTGGGGGTGTCTGTACCTTCCCTACAGTCATGCACATTTTACTTGAAAATGAACCCCAAACCCCTGCCACCAAATACTGAATTCTAGCTCATGACGTGCAAGCAGGGGGGCATTCGGAGGAGCACACTCATGCCTGCAGGTTACTTCGGACAGATCAGAGGACAGGACGGAGAGGCGGGACATGGGTCAGCCCTGCAGCGGAGCGGGGCCGGCCCAAGCGCATCATGCAACCAGAGTGGGGGTGCAGGGGTGCTCCCTGTCCAATTCTTTTCATTTTTAGGTACACTCATACATTTCCATAATAAAATAGAGGGGGCACAGTGTGAAATGAAAGGGCGCCCCAAACAGCTTCAAGGGGGAAGGTAAGGTGAATTATCAAGGCTGCGTCCAAGAGTCCGCCGCGCACAGACTGAGGAAGGCAGGGAAGGCCACCAGGCAGGCACTGCAGGCGGGATGGAAAGCCAGGCGAAGGAGGTTCGGTTTGGGGTCTGGGTGAAGACTGAGGTCCGGCCGCCAGGGGAGCCTGGGTCTGCGTTCAGTGCCCTCGGATGAGATGCCACGTCCTGTGCCTTGGCCGCTTCTCCCCAGACTCAGTGCATCCCGTGTAAATGAGTCCGAAACAAACAGGAGAAGTTTCTCAGCACACGTGTGGGATTGAAGGGGGGGCGGGGAAAGAAGGAAAAGGATTACGGGGGACTCGTGGGGCTGAGAGGGGGTCTCCAATCCAAACTGCCCAAAACCACCGTTCTGAAAAAAGTGCTCGACTGACTTGCTGATCTCCACCCGGACGCCAAGGGTTTCTGGGCCGGCTCTTTAATATTCAAATGACTGTGAAAAATATTTCTCCTCCTGGAAAGCAGAGGGGAAAGGAAATGCTTTGAAGCCCTCCTAGTTATTACATAATTTTTTTCAAAGTTAAGGCAGTATATTTTTACCCAACAATAAATAAACTTTTTGTTAAATCGTATGTTCAAAGCCATCCGATGTTGGGTCACGCTGCTTTTGTTGTGTGTTTTGGAGGGTGAGTGAGGATGGAGACAGACATTCTAGAAGGGCAGAAACTTTGACCCAGGATGTCTAACAGGCCCGGATGCGATTCTAGAGGACAGGTTGGCTGGGACAGGCTCGATGACCTTTCGGGAGAGCTGAGCGGTGGCCTGCCTGGTTGCAGAATGTGGATGAGCTGAAGAGTATCGTCTCTGCAGGCAGGGCCGGCTCCGCTCTCAGTTACCAACCCAGGGCCGCCGGACATGCAAATTAATGACTCCAACAGCATCTCCCCAGAGACACCCACAGCCTCTCAAGCACTCAGAGGGGAGGTAGAACAAGGACGTGTGTAGTCAATGCACCTTTATGAGAGAATCTGGGCAGAGAGGAAAAAAGTCACACCTATGGAGGACTTTTTTCAACTGACCTAATTTAGACTCAACCTATATAAACACAACCCACAAAGATGATTTGGGCACGGGGCATGGGGACGGGATGGCATCCCTGGGAATCTCAAATACTGAATGTTTGAGTAACAGCCCATAAATTCTTATTAAGTGAATTAACAAATAAATATAATTCACACTCGCGTCTATCACTGAAGTGGTACCAAGTAGCATAAAAGTCTTCAGAAAAGATGCGCTAGGGTGAGATACATCCAACAGGAGAATGTGTCAAGGACAGGGGTACTTGGCCCTTCTCTGCACCATCAGGCTAGCCATGGCTGGTGACAAGCTGCCACTTCATTGGTTTATGCAAATGGCTTAGTGAGATCAGGGCCATTAAATGCATTTTATAGATTTTTTTTTACAATGAGCCACAAAGTCAAGTCCAAGGCCACACGGCTGGTAGGTGATGGATTCAACACAGGCCTGCCCAGTTCTCGATCACAGCCCACCTCCCTGCAGCCTGAGTTCCCTGACTTGAACCCCAAAGCCCCCACAAACAATGATACAGAGAGTCAGGCTGACACCAGAACAAAGGCAACAGTTAGAGCTGTGTGTTACCTTCTTTCCCAGAGGAAGTGGGTTTTATTGATGGATTAACATAAAATAATCTTCAGCGTGAGCTATGAAATTCATCACAGCACTCCACGGCAATCTGTTCATCTTTTGCTAAAAATCCTTCCCAAAAAGTTATGTATGTTCATATGCTTTTTTTAACTTTTCATGTTGAAATGATTCCCAATGTACAGAAAAGTTGCAAAGACAAGACAGAATGCCTATATATCCCCCCCCCCCCCCCCGCTGCTTCCCTTCATGGGAACATTTCACATCACCAAGGCATTTTTGCTAGAACTAAAAAATGAACATCGCACATTACTCTTACTACAGGTTTTACCTAGACATCTGCATGTTCTACAATGTCTCCGTGTGGGTCCTGGACCAAGCTGGGGTGCCACGTTGTAGAACACGCGTTACTTGACAACACAGAACAAACTTACTTCTGCATCAACAAACAGAAATCGACAGGGTCCTTGCAACAGCCTCTTAGTGGCTCCCTCGAGAGCGGGCAATACTCCTCTTGAAGGACATTGGGCTTCCAATTTCCATCCTATTCCCCTCCATAAACAAGGATGGAGAAACCCATCCAAGCCGTATTTGCCTGTCCAGTGACGTACTCAGGAAACCTTTCCGGAAGTGTCCCGAGCGTGTCTTAGCATCTGTCTGTCAAGGTTTTCCATTTAATTCATTTTGCCATATGTGCCTCCCAAAGCCAGAACCCACCCGCCTTAGCACCAGCAGACTAGTAACTTCAACTCAGATGCATTTTGAATAATAACAGACTTGCTTGGTAAACTATCTCGACTGTGCCCAAAGCTTAGGACTAGAAAGAGTTGACACACTTTCAAGACAGCCACTTCTCACCGCCCCAAACCAGAGTTATCATTTTAAAGAGCCCCCCAAAATTAAAAGTTCATTCTCCTCCATTCAAGCTATTCCCCACTCTCCTCTGTAGATAGAGAGATCTTCAGGTCATTGGCATTTCAATCATGGAATTACATTTGGGGTTCAGGGTCAAGTCCCATGGAGTTTAAATTCCTTCTCATCTTTCCACAGTGTCTATTGAGACTCCCCAAAGGAAAAAAAGCCTGGGCAGGACTGTATAGTAAGGACATGCAGCAGGAAGGACAAAAGGATTTGGCCGTCAGCAAAGTTATAGGCCTTTTATTTTTTCATCATGAAAGGCCCAGGGGGTAGGGGAGAGCTGACAAAACTGCTTGCCTATCTAGAAATGGATCACAAGAAGCTTCCACCGGGAACCCGCCCAGCATGCTAACTCCGGCAGCTCTTCCAAATGCAGCCCTTATTTTATTTTGAGACTCCTGCTCTTCAATGCAAAATACGTTACCCCCATGCATCACACTGGAAAGCGCCATGTATCTGAGATGACTGGGAGGAAAAGGTGGCAGAGGTTTAGGGAAATGGAGAGCCACCCCCTGCGGGGGAATTCTCAAGTGCCATCCTGGCTTGCACCAAAAAAAAAAAAAAAAAAAAAAAAAAGTGAGAAAGAAAAAGCCAGCTCCTGGTCAGAGGGAATGCTCTCCCATGCCAAGCTCAGCTTGAATTAATATACAACACAACCTCTTACAGGGGCGGGGGATGCTGCTTTAAACTCAGAGTTGCTGCTCTGGGTGCAACTGATGAAAAACAACAGGAAGTCGAGAATATTCTGGGAGGAAAAGGGCCGTAACATGAGATATTTTCTTCACCCCAATGTTTGCAATCTTGTCACTCTGGCTGAGGCCACACCTCTGGGTCAGGAGGGACGGAGTCTCGGAGGGAAGGGTGCCAGCTCCATTTCCCCAAGAGCCATGTCCATGATCTTGAACTTGCTGTCTCCCTGGGGCCTGGGTGGTTTGGGTGAGAGGCTGGTAGAACCCATTTCACTTTGGAATTCTGCCCAGAAACCACAAGAGGATCTTGCCCGGGAAAGAGGAAAATCGAGTCAAGTATAGTGGTGTCCAGTCTGCCCAGGAGACATACAGGCCCCCCGACTGCACGGTGCCCTGGCCGTTAGGGAGGAGAGAACTCTAGTCCAGGAACATCATACAGAACTGACTGTGCAAGAACAAACAGGATTTAAAACAAATGAGACACAGACTCTCGTTGGCTCCTGGGGTCTTTCCAGAGAAGCGGCTGCATCGACAAACACAGTCACAGCAGCCAAAGTGCCGGGGCGATTCAACCTATCACATTTACATTAAAACCCAAGCCACAGGCCTCCCTGGTGGCAAGGGATTAAGACGCAACCTATGAAGCTATCCGCAGCCACTGCAGCACGAGTTCAATCCCCAGGGAGGGGCCTACCCACATGGCGCAGCAGACCTCTCCTGACTCGCCCGCTGCTCCCCTCAGCAGTGTATTTCAGTCAGTCTGCCTGTTCTGCTCCCCACTCTGTCTCTGGTGAGTCCTCTCACTCTCCTGCGCCTCTGGCCTGTACCCCAGCTATTGTATAAATAAAAAATAAAAAAAAAAAAACCCAAGCCACGACCAGATCAGACCTCAGGGCTCCAACCGCGTGGGTGTGAACCCGTGTGCTTTATCATAAAGAGGAATTTGCACAAAGGTGGCCGCACTTCCGTGAAGCTCCAACACTCCCCAGGTGATGTGTGGGTTTGTTTTCTTTGAATTGTGAATAGTGAGGCATGCCCCAGAAGCACAGGCTGTAAAAGAGGGAGGACGTATGGACAGACCGTACTGTAAATAAAACATGAGCTTGGCATCGAGTAGGACTTGCAGCAAATTAAGCCTGACATTTAGGAATAACCGCGCCACACAGAGCTCCGGCTGAGAGACCAGCCTCTCACAGGGGTGACTCAAAGGTCACCCCTGGGTGCAGGGGACCAGGGAAGGCAGGACGCCCTGCAAGTCCCTCTGGAGGCGGGTCACAGAAGCTGAGCCAGGAGGAACAGGGCAGTCTGGGTCCACAATGCCACCCGGAGCTGGTCACAGGACACGCAGAACCACATGCCTCCTTCTCCCGGGACGCTGATTCCAGCCGGAGGAGGTGGGAGGGTGACAGCCCAGAGCTGGCTCGGAGCACCAGGCGGAAGGAAGGGGCAGAGGCCCAGGATGTCCCTTCCTCTCTGCATCTCAAGGTCAGAGACCCCAGGAGGTGTAATTCAAGGGCACCCAGGCCCCTCCCCCTTTGAAGACCATAAATCCCTTGTCGCCTTCACTTTACCTGTAATCCCTGCAAACATGTATTTACTTGCATTTAAAGCAAATGGCTAAGAACACTAGAAAGCTTGCAGTCCCTCAAAACTTGACGTGCTCGGTTCACCCAGGGTGCTTTCCTAGCTGGGGTCACCATGGCAACGCACAGGGTGTACGCAGGAACACGGCTTCCAAAAAGCCCCTGCCTTCTCTCTTCACGACTCCCAGGCTCCCCCGGTGCATGGGCCCGGGACAGACACCACACTCCCCACAGCCTAGGGGACAAAGACAAAGGACACTATTGGAATACGGGTCACCTCAGGAGGGAGAGACAGGGGCACAAAACCCCATGAAGTACCCCGAGTGTCCAGGGTTCCTCAACGGGGAGCCTGGAGGAGCAAGAATGATGGGAACAGAGAGGCACCCCCGCAAAGGTGGAGCGAGCCACACTTTCCCCTGCCCCTTCTAGAAGCTAAGAGCCGTGATCTCACCCCTGGGTCACTCTCGCCTGCCATCCTTATTGAGCCAACCCGGAGGTGCCAACCCGGAGAGAAAGCAAGCCGCAGGAGGGAGCGAGCAGGGGGGAGAGCAAGCCGTGGGTGGTGTCCTTGGCCTGTCCCACTGCCCCCCACGCCTCCAGGCGGCTGGGAGGAGATGGTGGGAGGTGGCTGGGCACTCGGTCGCTCAGGAGGCAGCTGACCATGGCCATCCACATTCGGAGGGTCCATTCCACACACACCAGCCAGGCAGACGCCAGGTCTACCAGATGGCAGAGCGGCTGATGCAGGAGCCAGGGTCATTTGTTCATTCACACGTCCGACCACTGAAGAGCCCACACCAGAAACACAGGTGGGATAAAAGCGCCACCTCCCCAACCTGAACCAGACACAGCCACGAGCCCCAGGCTGCCGCGGACATGGGCCTCTGCCAGCTGGGGGCGCAGCTGTCCCAGGTAGTGACCAGATGGACAAGGACGGAGGTGGGGCCTAAGAAGAAACTGTCCCTCTGCTCTGACTGTGGGCGGCCGACTGGTTCCTTCCAAGCCTCAATTTGCTCACCTGCAAAATGGGCCCGTCTACGTGGGCTCACGGGGAGGCCGAAACGCCAGAATGTATCTAGGCCTTTGCCCGATGACCAGCTCTCGGCAAATGCTAGCTGGCTTTATTAGGAGGCCCTCTCAGAATAAAGGGGTCACGCTTCAAGCCCGCAGAGCTTGCTCTGAAGACTCTTGCAGCAAAGCGCCAGAGACCATACTCATCTCCTCCGCCTGCAGAGAGGCCTGGGCTCTCCCAGAATCTCAGAAAATTCTGGTAGATTCTAACCCTTTGCCTTCCCTCCTCTAGCCAGACTGCAGTGAAAACCTCCACCCACTCTGGCCACTGCAGTCCCAGGCCTCTTTAAGCAGCCACTGCCAGCTCGGTGGGGGGTTCATGGTGACTCAGCCCCAGCCCCAAAGAAGCTGGAAACTCAGCCAGGATATGGCTGTGGCCCATGAGAGGCTACAGACAAAGCTGGCCTCCAAGAGCGCCGCCTCCCCCCCCCACCCCGCTGCCTGACAGGCACCTCAGGGTCCCCACCGCCCTCCCTGAGGTGGCCGCTCAGGGGCGGCTGCAGTCTCCTTAGGGCTTGAAGGCAAGACAACTGCCCGCCAGGATGCCAGGAGGAAATCAAGTGACTGGCAGGATGGGGGTGTTTGCACCTCTCTCCCTGCTCCCCTCTAAGCAGCTTATCTGGGTGGACAAAGTTCTGCCCGCTTTCTCTTGGCACAGGAGGACCAGGGAGGAAGCCACAAAGCGAGGTACAAAGCCTGGTTCAAATCAGGAGCCCCACTTTGATCCTAAGTGGCCTATTTCCACCCGTTTCCAAGCAACAAGACACCAATCCCCTGGGAGGTTATCCCAGAGCCAAGAAACGGGAGGCAGGGGAGATGTGGCTGACTCCCTGAACAACAGCCTGCGGGGCCTCAGGCGTACCGGGAAGAGGATGGCCTTGCCCGGAGCCCCCACCCCTCTGCCAGTCCCTCTTACAGCTGGAAAAAATGAGGTCCCGTCTTCCGAAGGCAAGGTGAGGTCCCCCAACAGCAGCTGAGGCCAGCGGCTTGCTCTCTGGCTTGACCAGATCCTGGAGCCCAGATGAGGGTCCAGGGCTTCCAGGTAAGCAACACAGGTTGCCTGGCCTTCTGCTGCCTGCAGGCGATTTCCCACCTCTAGCTCAGCCTCCCGGGGTCAGATCCTACATAAACCACATGGGCAAAGACCTGCAATAATTACTCAACCCCCCCAAAGAAAATCCAGTCCCCCACGCCTGTTGGTATCACCGTGGAGGACTCTGGGAGCACATGTCCAGGGCACACATGGGCTCTGCCTTCCCAGCTCTCCCAGCAGGGTGGGTGGTGTCCTTGGCCTGTCCCACCACCCCCCAAACTCAAGAGGCTCCAAACTGGATTTCGGAGGATATTTTAAGAAGGGAGCTTTGCATTAAAAATGAAAAGCCACCCAACGCTGGGGAAGGGTGAGTTTTACTCTCTGTAAGTTAGGCCTCCCAAAGTCTAAGTGACAAACAAACATCCACAGGTGCACCGAAAAAGAATACACACACGCACACGCTATTAGGGAGAAAATAAGAGGAAAGTCACATCTTTTTTGCTAGACTAGAACGCATTTTCTTTTTCAAATGGACACAAAAAGTCCCTCCCCGCAGGAAACAAAAGTGGGTTAGTTCCAATGGCCAAGCCTGGGGAGTCTGGTCTGGCCCGGGGAGCTTGTGGCAGGAAGGTGCCTGCCCTCTGCTGAGAGGTCCTCACCCCCGCTCGCCACCCTGCAAGACATGCAGGCTGGGATGAGGGATCCACAGGTGGGGAAGCAGAGTCTGAAACCCACTAATGGCAACAGTGCATGTGCTGTCCACACCCCCAGACTGTTCCCGGCTCACACAGTAGGCATCCAGGCCCTGGTGGAGTTGCACTGAGCCTGCGTCAGGCCACAGACAGACCGAAGCCACCCTGTAGGTGATGGACACCCCTGGGCGCTTGGTAACTCTTCCCTGGAGCCCATTTGTCCCATGAGGTCAAGGAGGCCAGGTCACCTATGTCCCAGAGAAGCCCCGTGGAAGGGAAGCCTGAGAGTCAGAAACAGTCTGAAGGGGTAGCAATTCCAAAATGGTGGTGCAAAAACAAAAGAAGGGTGGATACGCCCTCGCTGGCCTGGGTATAAAGCCAGGGTTTCTCCTTGTCCCGAACTGAGTTTGTAACTCTCCAGAATCCTGGAAACCAGCAAATGCCTCTGACGCTGTGATACAGCATAGCCCTGGGTACTTTCTAGACACCGTCACACTCCAGAATGGCGCAGATGGGAGGGGGAGGGGTGCCCTAGACTTTATAACAATAACCAATCACACACACCCTACACTTCAGCCTCTGCAGGCTACTGGAGAGCTCATTCATACTGCCCTGAAGGATGGGCGTTGCCAACCCCACTTCACAGATGGAAAGACTGAGGCCACGGGGGAAAGTGATACAGAAGGAAGATGCCCAGGACCCCACACCCACCCCCTGACGTTGTTCTGCCCACCTGGTGATTACAAGTGAGGGCTTTGCTGGACAGAGAGCCGAGCCCAGGGGCCCAAGGAGAAGGCTTTCCGCATGCGTCAGCTGCCTGGCCAGAGGGTGGAGGCCGTGCAGGAGGGTCCTCCCAAAGCAGCTCCCCCCAGGGCCAGTCCAGTGCCTCTGCCCAGCCTGGTAGAAAGGGAGGACCTGGGGGTGCTGATAAAAGGCAAAAGGGCCTTTCCATGGTCCTGGGCTGGGGCTCCAGCAACTTCCCCCTGGCCCCGAGCAGAAAACAAAAGGAAATCTCCAGAACCTGGAAGACATCATGCTAAGCAAAAGGAGGTAGACCCCAGAGGCCACAAAATAAGGGCCTCTATTCACATGAAATGTCCAGAATAGCCCATCTGTGGAGGCAGAAAGTAGAATACTGGGTGCAGAGGCAGGTGGTGCAGCGACTGGAGGGTGACAGCTAGCAGGCGCGGGGCTACCCTCTGTGCAGATGAGGAAAATGTTCTGGAACTAGAGCACAGTCGGTGAAGGTACTTAACACCACTCAGGTGCACACTGTAAAATGATGACAAGGGTCAACTTTATGTCGTATATATTTTACATTTTAAAATAAAAATGAATCCCTACAGAATTCTTGAACTCACAAGCCAGACCCAAAACAAACCACAGCCAGGTCTCAGCTTCCAGGACCATGAGGTTAAGACCCCAGCCTTCACCTAAGACCCTCACATGTATAAACTGGGTGTCTGGGGGGGAAGGTGGAAGGGGCGGGGAGGGACAGAGAGCCGGCCTTCTGGCCCCATCTGAAGTGGCCTGGGGAACAGGAAGGCCGGGCTCCCCAGTCTCCCCCCAACCCCCGCCTCCCCAATCTCCCCCAGCCCCGCAGCCCCCGGGCCTCGCCCACCTGGCAGGCATCTTGGTTCCTTTCTCGGGGCTGGGAGGCCAGCACCCTTGTCTGCATCACTGAGTCAACAACGATTTATCTACTCTGGGCAAACAAGGCGGCAGTAAGTGGCGGAACTCTGACAATATTTAATGACTCAGGGGGTGGGGGAGGCCTCGCAAGCTGGAGGAGGGCCGGGGAGGAAAGGAACTGGAGAGCAGGCAGAAAACTCCAGGGGAAATTCCGTGGGGGGGGAGATAAAAGGGGGCTGTAAAGCAATTTTGACAGGTTAACAGACAGGTAATATTCCAACGGTGTTTACTTAACCAGGGTAGCGCTCCACGCGGCCCCGACCAAGCCGAGGCTCGAGGAGCTCGGCGGCTCAGGGCTCCGCAGGAACAAAGATCTAGTCAGAGAAAACCAAATAGCAGCCAGTCAGAAGCCGGCAGCCCGGCCTGCCGCTCCCCCGGCTCGGAAGCCACCCGGAGATGCTTCCTGGAGACGATCTGCAGAGATAACTTCTAGCAGGATATGCTGCAGGAACCGCCACCTGGGAGCACAGGACGCCCCCGGAACAGCCCCCTGCAAAGGCGGGGTGCAGAAAATGGGGGCAGGACCCTCCAGCCCTCCCCCTTCAAGGCGGACCAGTTCTGTCATTCCGAGTCCTAGAAAGGGGCCAGGGGGTGCCACCCTCTGGCCCAGGGCTGCCTGCACAGGGTGCACAGCCAGCGATGAAATTGAAAACCCCGACCTACCCACCAGGCTCACACCCGGGTTCCGCCACCTCTCGCTGCTGCCACCCACGGGGCGTGCTCCTTCCCCTCCCACGGCCTCGAGTCCCTCATCTGTAGAATAGGGCTATGCTTCTCCCAGGTGGTTTAATGAGTGATGGCTTATTACGAGTGATGTGTCATGTAGTTAATGTCAATCTTGAGGCTGAATAAAAAATTAATATGGATGAGGAATAATGAACACCATGAGGCTTAATCAAGGTGTGCTTACCTGCACCCTAGCAGGTTCTCAGCACCATTGTTTCCTTTGACAGCGGCCTCGCCCACCTGCCGCTCAGATTCTGAAGGCAGAGCCCATGCAGGCTGAGAGCTGCTTTGGTCTTCAAATTGCAGGAAGGTGGTCAGGCCCCCACGGCCCCCCACAGTCTTGCAGAATGGGGAGAAAACTCCTCGTGGGGGTACATAGAGGCGCCAGGCTGACTTAGGTGCCAGGGTGAGGTATGGGTGCCACGCTGGGCTATGCATGCCACGTGCCTGGGCTTTGGGGAACATGGAAGGTCCAGGGCACCATGGAGGCGCCAGAACCCTGACTTCATTTCCTAGGGGGCTCCCCAGCCTCTGTTACGGGACACTATTTTGAGGTTGGATTATATATTTTTAGGTTATTTGGAAAATCATTGTGGCTTTAAATAATAAAATTCTGAGTGACATCTGTCAGCCCCAATTACCCAGAGTCTGCTAAGCGGGGTTTTCTTTTTCATTTTTAAAAGTGCAATGAAGTAAGTGTTACCCAGAAAGGGTGGTAAGAGTCTGCAGGGGTGTGTATTAAACACGCTCTTGAAACTGGTCCCCAAGGCGAGGACCGAGGCCTGGCTGGGGTCCGAGTTGTGTGCCCGGCCGCTGAGCTGGCAGACACGGGCAGGAACTCAGACTCCAACAAAGAAGCCCAAGTTTACCTTCATCCCGCCAAGGGGAAGCAGAGACCCAAGGAGGCCTCCCCAAGCCTCTGCCAGCGCTCTCCGGGTCACCTACGAGGCCCTCTTGTTCCACATTCCACCATGAGAGCCAGTGAGCTTCATCTTCCTCCATGAGGGCCAAGAAATCATCTCACAAATGCTCTTCCACGTGACTCTCTGCCCCGCCCCAGGTCCTCGGGATACAAAACATCCCCACCCAGAAAAGCACCTTTCACTCACCACATGAGTCTTACCTGGCACAGACTGGGGGTCTAGGAAGCACCTGTGATGCTGTCTCAGGCCATCCTGAGGCAGAGGTGCCATTTGCAAAACGAACAGTCTGGCTTCAGAGAGGCCCATCCTCAGAGAACAAATATCTTGACAAAAATCACCTCCAGGGCCTCCCTGGTGGCACCAGGGGTTACACACAGTGTTGTGAAGCTATCCGCAGCCACTGTAGCACAAGTTTGATCCCCGGCTGGCCAGGGAGCTACCCACATGGTGCAGCAGACCTCTCCTGTCTCACCTGCTGCTCCCCTCAGCAGTGTATTTCAGTAGATCCACCTGTTCTGCTCCCCATTCTGTCTCTGGTGAATCTTCTCACCCCCCACATCTCTGGCCTATACCCCAGTTCTTGTATGCATAAATAATTTTTTAATAAATAAAACCTTAAATCTCCCCCCGAAACAGATCTTAAACACTGTGCCAAAAGCCTTCAGATAACGCTAACTTAGAGGGCAATGAAAGGTTTCCACATCCCACCCGCCTTGCCAACAGCTGATGCCCAAACCACGTCACTGTTTGTGACCTTTAAGCCCCGGTTAAACAATGCTAATCACATTTCTGGAAATCTAGGACAGGTGACTTGCCAAAAGAGAGAAGTATGAGCCACACCCTACAGCTCTCTGTGCAGTGGACACTGGAAATGGGGAGTCCTATGGGCCACCTCCCCTCAGAGCCCATGTTCTCGAGTCGGCCTCCTACTCCCAGAAACCCTGACCATACCTGGAGCTCTCAGGACAAGGCAAGGGCACACTGGGCAGGAACGCAGCAGAGCTCTGGACATGATACCAGGCAGACTCCGGGTCTGCAGGCCCTTGCATTCCAAAAGCTGTAAGCAGCCACTGCAGCCCATCGGGACAGCGTCCAGCCTCTAAAGAAGGAAATCCTGCTACTCCTTCCACCTGGGTGGACCAGGAGGCTCAGGGACACAAACCAGGCACAAAAGTACAAACTTTGTACAATTGCACTTACACGAGGCACCAAGGATGGTTCAATCCCTAGAGCCAGAAAGTAGGGCGGTGAGGTCCAGGGAGCAGAGGTGTGTGTGGGTGGGGGGGACATGGAACGTCGCTGCTCTATGGGGACAGAGATTTGCCAAATGAAGAGACTTCCGGACGGACTTCCAGACAGAGAAGGGGGCACAGCCTTGTGGATGCACTTAATGTCGCGGAGCAGAGCACATCGATATGGCCAAAGAGGTCCATTTTATGTTCGATCTATTTACCACGATCAAAAATAAATAATGGGGGGAAAACCCTACGTTACATCAAGCCTTCTTCTCCCCAACAGGGCAAGAAAAAGGAGACTCTTTCCACGGACTCCATTGCAAAGCCACAGTCCCTCTACCACCTACCTCCGTCTCCCCAGGCCCGGACACAAGACAAGGAGCCGACAGAAGGGGTGAAAGCCTCCCTGGCATCCAGAGACCCTTCCTGGAGGGAAACTGAAAATCATCCCATCCGCCCACGGCCATCCGCTCACGGGCACTGAGCTGCAGCTCTGGAAACACGTGCGCAGAAATCGACACGACAGTCACACCTCCACGCGACAAGACCAAACTCCACCACTCTCGAAGGGAGGATCGGAGGAGGAAGATGGAAAAGGCAGTAGGGTTGGGTGGCAGATGCCAGCGTAACTGACTCCCAAGGCCCCCCGGGCAGAGCCGAGCCAGGCCCTTGCTTGGTTTCCCCTCTCCTGCCGGCCAGGCAGGCGATGTCTCTCGAGGAATCCACAGCTTCAACCCCTTCTCTGCGAAGACTGCTCCATGAAAACAAAAAGAGATAGAGGATGGCAAGTGCAGCTGCTCTTAAAATGGAGCCATAATTGTGCCCGAGATTGCTTTTGCCCCTGCAGGGAATAAGATGCATGAATTGTCAGGAAAACCCTCAGGATAGAAATTGGGCCAGATAAAGGGTTTCTTAAAATATGCTGCCTCCATGCTGTGCCACCAAAAGGTGGCAAGATCCACCATGGTTCACACTCCATCTTTCCCTGATGGGTGGGGTTGTCTGTTGAGGGCATCAATACAATCCACCAGTGATGTGTCTCTGGGGGTGGGGGGCGGGGTAGCGAGGGATGACAAGACAGCACCGTGTGGACTGCCGGTGACTTTCTACTTCTTGGGTTACACAGACGGACACATATGTAAAATCCCACCAAGCTGTCCGTGTAAGATGTGTCTGACTCATCCACATTACTCTTCTGCAAAAGGCACACGGACATTTTTTAAACCATCACACATTCATTTTGTGCCCAACCAGAACCAAGCTGCTTGTTTTAAACGGTCCCAACCAGCAGTTCATGCTGAACCCCCACCCCGGTGCTCCCCACAGGTCATCTGGAGGGAGGAGAGTCATTGAAATTCACTTCAAGTAGCTTCTTTCCTGTTTGGATGGGTTTTGCCAAGCAAGCATTGAAAGGCATGACAAAGTCACCAGACTCTCGCCAAGCCCACTGCCGCCGCCCCGAATCGTGCTGCCATCTCCAGAACAGCCTCCGGACATCCTTGCCGCCTGTAGAATCGGGGGCAGGGACGTTCCCGGCACCTCGGCGCCCGCCAGTGTTCACTGGCATCTCGACACCTGCTCGCAAGGGCCACTGCCTGCCCGCCCCCACCCGCCCCATCCAAAGAGCCTCTGGGCGACCTTGGCAACCTACAAGGTCATCCACAGGAAGAGACAGGCAAGGAGCCCGTCTCCGAGGCTAGACCCCGGGGCCCGAGAGCATCAAGGTTAGGACTCAGCCTGAAAGTCAGCTCCAGGAAAACACACCCACTGGTAAAACAGTATGGGGGGCCTGGCCCCGCGGCCGCCTCTCCAGAGCCGCTTCCTGGACTCGGCCTCCAGCGGGGATCTGTGTCCCTCACTGAGTGTGAGTGCACAGGCCAGGAAGAGGGGCCCGCCCCAGCCCAGGGCATCACTTGTGCTTTTTATTTATAGTCCTGTAGATGTGTGTGCACACTCAGAGGTGTGGCCCAGGTGCGTGCACACACACATACACTCGTGTGCACGCACACACATATGCAAACACCTCTCTCTCTCTCACACACACACACCCCCACACACCCCAGGAAAAGTTAGGTTTCTGTGTCTAGATGCACAACCCACTTAAAGCTAAGTCCTCTCACCGTTTCTAACAGAAAAGAACTTACCCATCTTTACATTTTCAACTCCACAAAGACCCTAAAAATAATCATTTTGCCAGTTTAATCAACTTTCAAAGTCACACAGATTAGTGCAACCAGTATGAATTCCAGCAAGCTCTTCCCCTTTGCTCTGAATTAACCCACGAATTTGGAAAATGGAGGGGAAGCAAAGACAGTAACTTTGACCCCCAAAGCGGCAGCAGGGACACTCTCTCCCCTACCCTCCTCCCTCTGCTACTCAGGAATTAGCTGCACCACCCAGTAAGTCGCCACTTAGGCACCAAGTAAGTCCTGAGGCTCCTTCGGGGGAGGGGGGATGGGGAGGAACAGAGAAAATGTTCCCAAGGACATGGTGCTGCGGACAGGGGTGGAGGAGAGGCAGACCCAAGCACGCCCACATCAGATTATCCTGAAAAAGAACCTCCCCACTGGCCGAAATTCTGCAGAAAAAATTCTGCAGCTGATGTGATGCATAAAGGAACTCTCTCACAACATTTGTTTCTTTTCCATTTTGATTATCTCCCAGTACACTGGCTCCCCACCCCTGCTTCCTCACTCCTATCTCTGTCCTGACCAAAGATCCCAAGCCCCCTCCTTGCCACCCACACAGGGCCTGGGTGGAAAAGTTCCCTCTGGGGTATCTGGAGCACACGATGTGAGAACAGTCGCAGCCCATCAGTTATCCCGACGGGGGAACAACTTTGTCACGCTCACCCGCGCCAACTGGCAGAGTGAGCACATGTCCTATGGCTAGGAGGGTCTGTGCCTGTGCCCACAACTTAACCCACAGGAGAGGCCAGGAAGGAAGAGACTTCATCACTTCTGAAAGATTACCTGGGCTTAGGACAGGAGGCCGTGGGGCCTTGGCTATCCACAATAAAAGATCTGCAGTCTGTCATTTCATGGCAGGTTGCAAAAATTCCCAGGAATTTTGAGAATCAATAAAGGCAACATCCAAGAAATTTCCAGGTTACAAAGAAATGCCTGTGCCCACCCTCTGGACCTCCCAGAAAGATAAGTTCATTTCTGTCTGCAGTCACCCAGGAGGGTTTCCATCTTGACATGAAAAGTATCAAAAGAAAGAGAATTCCGGTTATCTTGATTTCTCACCATCAGCCTCTTCTCCTTGGAGTCACCCACTCTGGCCTGCCCCCAACCTTCCCACAAAAGGGCCCCTACAAACTCCTGGACACATGGGGACACTCCCGAGGGGTGATTAGCCTCAATTCAGAACACATAAGAACACAGAAAGTAGGGCCTCCCCGGTGGCACAGGGGTTAAAGTCTCAGCACTATCAAGCTATCTATGAGTTTGATCCCCAGCCAGGGAGCTGACCCACATGGTGCAGCAGACCTCTCCTGTCTCCCCGCTGCTCCCCTCTGCAGTGTGTTTCAATGGATCTGGCTGCTCTGCTCCCCACTCTGTCTCTGGTGAGTCCTCTCACCTCCCACACCTCTGGCCTATACCTCAGTTCTTGTATGCATAAATAAAAATAAATTTAAAAGAAAACACAAAGTGTGAAAAGCAATTTAAAAAAACAATTCCTTTCCAACATCAAAACACATAGGCTATCGATAATAATCCAGTGTCTCCAAAACTCAAATGCCAACCAATTCAACCCACGCTAAAGTACAAACATGTCGGTCTACAGCACCTTGGCATTTGAATATGTTCAAAATAACACCCAAAGTTAAATGATATTTATTTATGTCAAATCTTCCTTTGACAAGTGGCATCATAGTTTCTAATTTTATCACAAGGATATACATTAAGGATATAGAATGAAGAAATGGTAACGCAGACGAGAAGAGGACACTGGTGTTATCTTATTATCAGAAAGATTATAGGAGTTCACTTTTTTTCTGAGCACAACTTCCCGGCGCTGAGCTACCCATTTTATACACACTATCTCCTTCCCCAGATCTGGGCCAGAGTCACACTCCTCCGTGTCTCTTCCCCACTCACCACTGCAACTTGCTCACAAGTCTTTCCACCTACTCTTTGAGCACAGTTACCTACACTCACCTCTGTATCACCAGCTTGTACCACGTGACAGGCAAATAGCATCTGCTTAGCCAATATTTATTGAATAAATCAACAGATGAATAAATTTTTCCCATGAAGATTTAGAGATAAGAGATTTATTTTTGAAAAAAAAAAAAAAAACATATCAATGCCCACTCGAGGTGCAGGTGTTTGCCGAGCAAGCCCACACCTCCACCCCAGGCCATGTGTGGGGTTGGGGTTCAGCCTGCCATTTACCTAAGCGAGTTTCTTCACTGTTCATTTTGCCCAAGCTAATAATGGCTTTGCTTTTTACTCTCACACTTAGAATTTCAGAGAGTGAGTCTTACAGGATTTCGGGAGAGGCAGAGGGTGCAACCTCAACTGCATGCAACCTCAACTTCAACTGAGGCTGAAGTCCTAAGTCCAAGCAGGCTCACCCCGGCTCCTGGTCCCCCATCCAAGAGGGAGAGATTCTTCCACTGCTTCTGAGTCTGGAGAGCAAGCCCTGCAGACAGGAAGCCAATCCCAGAGCTGAGTCATCAAGTTTGGAGAAGATCGGGAGCCCTGCCCTCCACGCCTACAGACAAAAGGCCTCGGGTGTAAGCATGGTGGTCCCCGAGAGCCACGGGGTAGGTCAGGGGTGCCTATCCCCTGAGATCCTACCAGGGAGGCAGAAACCCCAGCAGGGTTTGACTCTAGCACGGAGCTGTCAGGCTGCTCTGGAATGACTCCCAGACAACAAAGATCAAATCTCAGGAGACAACCACATGCACCTCTGTTCTCTTTGCCCTGAGGGCTGGGCAGCCCCCTCCTGCCCTTGTCCCCAGGCAGCCTCGGGGAGCAGGCACTGGGCTGCTGTGTCTGCCCAATGGGGCTCTTCACTAGACAGGCGCTCAAGACAACAGAGCAGATCAGTCACTTTGTCCCTGAGATTGTTTTCTGCACCCCTAACCTCCCTCAAGCAACCCAGCAGGCTGCGGGCTAGTAGGCACCCCTGACCTCAGCGCCACCAGGAGCTGGGCAGGCAGGGTGCCTGCTACCTGGAGAGGCAGAAAGGCCAGTGTCAGGTCCCAGCAAGCTGCGTGACCCAAGACAAGTTGCTGGACTTCTCTGAATCTGTGCCTTTGTTCATTGAATGTAATAATAATACCTACCTTCCAGAAGCGAGGGGGGTGCCAAGAGAACCGAGGAAGAGCACCACCCAGGCGTGGCACGCAGTGGAGAAACAGAAGTGACCACTAAGTGTCTACACGGTGAGCTCGGCTCAGCGGGTAGCTCACTCGCTCTTCTGTGCCCATTCAGTGCCAAGTGCTGTTCTCAGCACAGGCCTGTCCCAAGCAGCATGACTGGGGTACCAAAGGCCCCAGGCCAGCAGGTGGACACAGATGGCACTCACCCAGAGGCTCCTCCTGCCCCTGGCAGGGGGCTCACAAGGAAGAGTCTGATGCGAGGGACAGAGGGGAAATGCCAGCACCCACCAGGGCCTTCTCATGCCACCACCAAACCATAGCCTTGGGGTTACTTTTAGAGCAAAAAGAAGGGCCAGCGTCCACCTGGGCAATGCCATAAGGGCCAGCACTGGCCTCACAAAATGAAAACAACAGGGTTAACAAGTGCAGAGGCCCTGTGGGCATCCGGGAATTCAGGGTGCACGTGAAGTGTCTGGGTAACTGCACTGGGATGCACCGAGGAGCTCAGCAGGTCCTCTTGATCTGTCTGGGGGCCACCTCTGGCCTGCACCGGCTGTGCTGGCACCATCTCCACAGAGGCCCACCCCATTAACAACATGTGTGCACGCATATGTGCCTGTGTGTGCAAATCCTCTAAAACTGCTCCACCATGCTCTACACACAGGGTGCGGGGGAGGCACCTCAGTAGCCGAACTCCTGCAGTGAAGCAGCCAGATGGTGAAATCCCCACGCTTGGGCCATGCCTGCCTATCAGCAGGCCCCTTGCTGCTGAGACCCGGCAGGAAGACAGCAAATGACGCCCCGACAAGGGTGCCCCCATTTCTGGGTGCTCAGCAGGCAGCACCCCAGCACCCCATGCTCACCCCTCCCACAGGGCCCAGGAGCCAGAAGAGCCTCCTGAGGGAGGTGCCCTCGCTGGAGCTCCTTCATAGGGCGCCACCTCACAGGAACCCACGCAGCCACAGCAGCAGGGAGACAGAGGCACGGGGCAGACCCAGAAGTCACCCCCAACCTTTCACCCCACTCTGGCCAGCTGCTTTCTCCTTTCCTTTACCCTCCCCAGGCCGCCCGTCTCCCCAGAGATGAGGGTTCTCAGCAACACCCGGGGTCACAGCCTCTACTTCCTGGGGGGCTGTGGAGGCTGCCCCGGGGGGTCAGGAGAGAGACACAGAACACGCGCACACATGCACACAACACAGATTCGCAGGCACACAGACACGCACATACGTGCACATCCACAGACACACCTGCACAAAAGACGCAGAGAAAGTCACATGCACACAGAGAGACGCACAACACACAGCAAGAGGCGCAGGCACACGTGTGCACAGAAACACATGTGTGTGCAGCACACAGGCTCACGGCACAGCACATGCCTCCGCGGAAGGGAGGCGCTCGGCCAGAGGAAAGGAGGCACGAGGCCACTGTTTCACATCTGCTGGCCACGGCGGGGGGGCCCGGGCTGGAACCCCTCCCTCCTCTCTCTATTCAAACTCCAGGCTGGTTGCTTGCAGAGCTTCGGACACAGGAACGGACCCCACGACTTCCCGAGCAAGATGCCCGCGACACCCTACACCAGGGGCCTTGGCAGAGTGTGGGATGGGCGTCCAGGTGGCAGCGCGCGTGTGGGGGAGCGTGATGGGAAAGGCGTCCCGCTGGGGTGGGGGTGACAGCCACTCAGCTAAATGCAGCTGAACCAGGCTCAGAGTTTCTCCTTCTCGTTGCAGTGCGTGGCATCCGGTCTCGGCCCCCCACCAGCGTCCAGGCCAGCGGCGGCCACCGGGAAGTGAGCGCGGTCCCAACAGAGCCCCGGGCACAGAACTCGGCGCTGGAAGCATTTGAAACTCACAGGCCGAGGACATGAGCACTTGGTGCTGGCTTCCCTCACACCAGCCCTACAATCACTGAGCACTGTTCACTTTCCAGATAAGAAAACCAAAGCCGGGAATATTGGGTGATTCCCCCAAGATCACAAAAGCTGGAGAGGGCAAAGTTCCCTGTGGCTGGGGAGCCTTTGGCTGTCCTGCCCCGGGGCCACCACAGGCTCAGGCCTGACTGCGCCTTCCCAGGGGTCATCAGAGCCCGGGGGGCTGCAGGGCTGTTTCCTTTGTCCCAGCCCCCAGCAGTTTCTTTCCAGAACACTGAGAAGCCACAGGGCCCTGTGTGCCTCAGCCAGGAGGCCAGGCAGGGTGGCAGGAGACTAGCAGTAGCAGCAAAAAAAATAATAGAAAAATAAGACAGTTTCCTGCTCCTGGGGGTGGCTGCCCGCTGCCCAGGAGGAGGGGGACAGCGTGCCAAGGCCAGCCCAGCTCCTCCCTGCCCCTGCCCTTGGCCCCGGAGGTGGGAGCACAGCTGCCCTTGGATAAGGCCTCCCTCCAGGCAGCAGGAAGCAGCAGCCCAGCAGGCCTCGCCTGCCCGAGGGAGGCCCCCGCACGGGCCTTCTGGGCCTGCATCAGCAACCCCTGCCTCTCTGTCCCTAGGCCCCGGGCAGCCTGGAAGTCCCTCCTGCAAGGGTGAGAGGTAGCAGGAGGCCTACCCAAAGCTCAGAGGCATGAACTCGGGCCCCTGCACACAGTGCAAGCTTCACGTGAACTGCTCACTTTGCAAAATGAGACAGGGCAACTCTGGTCTTCAGAAAGAGGCGCCTCTACCCAATCCTGTCCCCCAGCAAGCTGCAGTGAGGCCATCCTCCCCCAAATGTCCGAGTCTCCTCTCCAGGAGAGCTTGTCACGCAGAAGGCTGGCCTGGAGCCGTCTGCACACTAAGCCTCACTCCCCGCCCGCAAGCCCCTTGGCCAGGAGGAGACGCTCACCGTGTTCAAGGAAAAAGCAGGCGAACAATCCAGGCCAATTTGGGGGGTTGGTGAGGCCAACTCCAGACAATGATAATCAATCTGAGAATGAACTATCCAAACAGAAAAGCAATTTCTGGGGGCAACATTGTGAAGATGTTTTTATCTCTTTTTTTCAGTATTTTATAAAAAGCCCGCTGCAGAAGGTCTGGGACGGGGCAAAAAGTTCACTTGGAAAAGCTCCTTTTTTCTTTGCAATTGTCTTTGCATTCCAGGGCAGGTCCTGGAACTCTGGTTCCAACGCCTCTCTCTGCCCCTCGCAAGCCCAAGAGGGATTCTCTGGCGCAGAGTTAGAACCACAGGGAAGCTAGGAAAGAGGAAACCCACCAGCCTCGCCGTTTCTCCCTCAGTTCCTCCTCCAAATGGGAGTGGAGATTAAAAACGCAACTGCAGTTCTTCGGCTGGCCCTGGGCTGGGGCCGAGCGAGCGACCCGGTAAGTGTCTGTTGGGGAGACCGCAGAAATGTGGCGCAGGGAATCAACACATCAAAACAAGAAAGAAAGAAGGAAACGTGTTTTAAAGAGAATGAACTGGGGGGGGGGGGGCAGGAACCTCTGTCCTGCCAGGACAAGAGGAGAAAAAAGCCAATGACCCAACTTCTTCCACTGCAGGCTGCAAGCAGAGGGGCTGGCGCTGGGCAGCAGCTTTGTGCCTGGGCTGCTGCCTGGCCAGGCCGGGGCTGCAGGACAGGCTGCGCCCGGTGGAGCCACAGCGCCATCACGCGGCCGCGCGGAGAACAGCGGCGCAGGGGCGGGCGCCGGCCCAGGGCAGAGGTCCAGCGCCCTGGCCTCCAGAGACCTGGAGAGGGGCTGCGCCCCGCCAAGCTGTCACTCCAGGCCCCGAGGCAGGAGCCCGCAGACGGACACCAGCTGTCCAGGCGCGCTATACAACCCAGAGCTGGCCTGGAACAGGCTGCCCCGGAGATGTCCAGGGGCCGCTTTTGCAATCCCAGACCCACCCTTCTCCCCCAGCAAGTGGCTCAAAGTCACAAAGATTTGTTTTCCAAGAGCGGGGCCAGAGCAAAAAGAGAACTGATGGGCAGCAGGCCGGCCGGCCATGCCTTCTGGGGTTTCACAAGACAGACAGACAGACAGACAGACACACACACACACACACACACACACACACACACACAGCAAAGCTCAGGCATGCAGCCCCAGGCCCGAGAGAGCTGGTACATGTGCCCCTGGAGAGTCTGGGTGTAGGTCACCCCCACCATGGGACACCCCTCTCCAGACACAGGGCACATGCCTCCCAGGACAGGCTCTGCTCTTCGGAACCAAAATTTGGGGTAATTCAGAAGAGCACGTGCTCTCCCCAACCCCAACCCCTGGGGCAACCCAACATAAAAATAAATAAGCCCCGAGGACACCAACCAGAAATAAACTGCAGGGGAGCAAAACTCTGCCACCCCTAAACGTGTCTTTGGCGCAAGGCTGATTCCATGGGAGGGCCTCTGAGAGTGCGTGAGGCTATTTTTGAAAAAGATATTTACATGTAAACTGCTATAAGGAAGGGCACTTGCCGGGAAGACCTAACCTCCTTTCTTTTCAGTGGAGGAGGGAAGCTTCTTCTGGAGACCTTGTGTCCACTGCGCCATCTCCGGTAACCTCCAGGCCTGATGCTCCGTCTCTCCCTCTCAGGTCCCTCTGTCTTAGCGAAGCTGCATTAGGATGTGTAGAAGCCACGAGGGGCTTGCCGGGCCTCTCCAGGCACACAGGAGGTGTACCTGTTATGATTACGCTTCTTTGTGACTTTTTCTCTCATCACTCTGATGGCTGGTCTGGTTATCTGTCACCTTGTAGACCCCAGAGGGGTACTGGATAATTCCGTCTGTACCCCAACAATACACAGGAATAAGAACATTATATAAGAGGAAATCACAGCAGAGCATTCGCTATCTGGGAATCACAGTGTTGATTCCTTTATGGCATTCATACTAATATCATTATTTAATCTTTGCAACAAGCTTAGCAGATATGTGTGTTTATGGCTTTTGTTTTACAGAAAGGAAAGGGAAGCATCTAGGGGTTAAATAATTTGCCCGAGGTCGGCCTCCATGAAGCACAAAGCCAACTCTGGGTCTCAATGCCAGGAACCCACTCCTCACCCCATCCCATCCTCACTCAGCCTCCTCTCCGGGGGTGAAGCCATGTTTTTATACATTTTTCCGGAGGAGGCACAGCATCCTTAAGAAGAAGAATGATGTCATGAATAGACACGAGGTTATAAAGACAGTTATAAACTGTGTAGGACATGGGGGACTGTGAAGAGGGGGGCGGGGCCGTGGCTTCCTTATCTGTCCACCTGGTCCCTCCCTAGACACCACATTCTCCT
Source organism: Talpa europaea (assembly GCF_964194135.1). NCBI lineage: Eukaryota > Metazoa > Chordata > Mammalia > Eulipotyphla > Talpidae > Talpa > Talpa europaea. The sequence continues at coordinate 130,899,676 of NC_140074.1, forward strand.
GAATTTCCTCTTCAGGCATGTGTGCTCCCCATGGGAACTTCTGTTGCCCACTCCTTAAATCTCCAGGTGAACATGGCAGAGGAAAGTGGATAACATCAGCCGACCAAAGGTTTCACCCCCACCCCCTGGTTAAGAGCTGTGTGACCATCAGCAAATTAGTCACCCTCTCTGAGCCTCTGTACAGTTGACATTACACATCACAAGTTACTCGGGTTAAATGTAGTATGCTTAGTCGGCCAATGCCTGCCGCCTTCCCCCTAAATCTCCTTGCACAATTCACTCAGATATCCCAAACAAGCTGCATCCCGCCAACCTGACACCAGGCGCCCTCTCTCTCTGCATCTGTGTGCCCACAACTCCATCACCTGGAATACTCACTCTTTCCTCTGCCAACCACCTTCAAAGCCTGTCGAATGTCACCTCCTCTTGGAAGCCCTCCAGGATGTCCCCGCACCATTCAGAACAATTCTCTGGGCATCATGGCACTACAGAAACCCTATGACATTAGTATTTATGTCCTGTCTCCCAGGCTACATGTGGGTGCTGGGACCAGGCACCTGGGGACAACCCCAGCTCTGCTACCCCATCACCTGCAGCTGGGTGAAGTGACCTCACTTCCCAGTGCCTCCACTTTGCCATCTGCATTGTGGGAGGAGGAGGGGATCTCCCTGCAAGGGACAGGAGGAGGAAACAGCTGAGAACAGTGCCTGGCGTAAGCCGGTGCCGACCAAGAAAAATACAACGCCAGCCACCTGAGTAATTTTAAATGTTCCAGGAGCAACATTAAAGAGCTAAAAAGAAAAAGCCAAAATTAACTTTAGTAACGTTTATGCGACCCAATATATCTCAAATCGTATCAATTTAGCATGTAAGCTATATTTTAAAAATTTCTCTTGGTATTTGTTTTTAGTCGAAGTCTGAATATCCTCACGGCATCTCAGATCACTGCTCCGGCCTCCTCCGTGGGCAGCCATGCCCAGCTTGGCCAAAGTCACTTTGACTCTAGGTCTCCCAGTGACACCCCCGCTGCCAAGTGCCCTGTGGGGCTCCTGGCCATGCTGGGTGGCTTGTCCAGTGTGGTTGACTCCTCTGGGAGAATGTTCCAGAAGCTTGTGCCTGTTTTCCTCTAGGCTCATGCTATGTACCTTTCCCTTTGCTGATTTCTGCCTATTTATCTACCTACCTATCACCTATCACCTACCTACCTGCCTTCTTATGTATCACCCCATGACATACCTATTTATCCATCCTTATCATCTATCTACTGATCCACTCATCTATCCATCCATCCATCATCTATATTTATCTTTTTTATCCTTTTACTGGCATAAACCACATCATCAGTATGAGCCTGACCACCTGAGGCTGGTCTTGGGGGGTCTCCTGGCCTGGCCCCCCACCAATGTTCAGGCACCCCATTCACCAGCACCCGCCCACGTCCCAGTCTGGCCTCCTGGGACCTTGACTGTGAGGGTGATCTGAGCAAAGAGGTCCCCCCCATTTTAAGAGCACAGACGGGAATTCCAGGCTCTCTCTAATTGTGACTTCACTTCTATCCTTCAACCAGAGTCTGAGCATCACATCATGGGGTGCAAAGTGGAAAAGCATCACTGGACATGGTTGTGGGGACACCACCCAGACCCATGGCTCAGTGTCTCCTGAGGCCAAGAACTCAAGTCTGAATTCCTCTTGACCAAAAGAAAAAAAGATTTAATTATTTTTCAAAAGTCTTGTGTCAAATGGGACTTTTATAACCTGACTGGTAGACTCAGCAGTCGTGATAGGTGTGATTCTGACGATTATTTTCTCCTTTCCAAAGCCATGACTGTGTGGATGGGCCCTGGGGATCTCCCACGGGATCCTGCCCCAGGACCTGGGGCTGCAGACCTGGCTCACTATGGGCATTTTGGAATTTGTCGATTTCCAGACCTGTGAGGCGGGCCACCTGGCAGCGCAGGTGAGCTCCAGGGCTGAGCGCCGATGCAGTGGGCACGCTGGTCTTTGAGGGCCTTCATTAAAAATACATAGACCATGTCTTCTAAGTGCTGGTAAGAACACAGCATAAAGACAACTGGGGTTGGGTACCTTAGCATATATTCTTTAACATTTTATTTTTTTCTTCTGGTTTTATATTTTTTAAGATTTATTTTTATTTATTTTTCCGTAGTAGAACTGGGGTGCAGGCCAGAGGTATGGGGAGGGTGATGAGAGGATTCACCCGAGACAGAATGGGGAGCAGAACAGGTGGATGGACTGAAATCCACTGCTGAGGGGAGCAGCAGGGAGACAGGAGAGGTCTGCTGTGCCATGTGGGTAGCTCCCTGGCTGGGGATCGAACTCCTACTGCAGTGGCTGCTGATAGCTTCATACTGCTGAGACTTAACCCCTTGTGCCACCAGGGAGGTCCTCTTCCTTCTGGTTTTAAAAAATTAGAACATTTAAAAAATTAAAACATTAAAAAAATTAAAAACTAAACCATGGGTGCTGACCCCAAGCCTCCAGCACCTACAGGAGACAGGTCCTGCCCAGCTGAGGGCTCTGGGGTGGGGAGCTGAGGCTGTCTCCTAGGAGGCAGCAAAACCTGCATATTTCAACCTTTCCCCAAAGCAGGTCACAGTCCTACAAAGGTTTTGTAAGTCCCCCAGCCCTTCCCCCTTCAGGCCGAGACCCTCAGGCCAGGGGCACCCCGCCCGAGCCCACAACTGCCCTGCATTCCTCACGGACAGCGTTTTCATGGTCTGCCCAGCCGGGTGGGCCTGCCGCTCTGCACACGCAGGCTGATCCTGAGCCTGTGCCCCGCGGGGGCCCCCCCTCAGATCTCTGCCTCCTGCCAGCGTGAGGGGAGCCCGAGGCACAGGGTGGAGGCCGGGCAGGAGTCACCAGGACGCACGCGCTCTCCCTCTCCACGGCAGCAGCGTCCCAGGAGAGCTGGGGTTCAGCACCCCTGCACGGAGCCGCCACATCCTCCCCGAGACGCAGGCGTCTTCTCATCTCACCCACGACCCAGACAGTCGCCCCAAGGTCACCCAGGGACCCACTCAGCCCCAAACACACGGATTACACCACAAACACCAATTACTCTTATTTTAAAACAAATAAAGAAGGGCGTCGGCGCCCGGGCCGGCTGTGCGGCGCCTAAACCAGCACCAACCACACCTTCTCTTTGGCCGACTCGGGGTGAGGGGTGAGGGGGCCAATGGTGTGACCCCAGCTCCTCTCCTTATACCTCCGCGACCTCGAGAGCTGCCTCTCCACCTCCACTTCCTCGTGGGTAAAAGGAAGTCGCGTCACCTGCTGTTAACACGGACGCCAGAAGGAAAGGCGCTCGGGCCAGGGTAACGGGCCGCCTCCGGGGCCGCCCCAGCTGAGCCTTCTGGGGGCTACACTTTGGGCGTCTCCATCCCCTGCCTGGAAGCCCAGGAGGCGTATAATGCCAGCCCCGCGAGTCATAGTAAACAGGCAGGGGAGGGGCGCAGCTCAGCGCCCCCCAGGAGCCCCAGTGGACGCTCCGGAACTCGTCCACGCTGACGTGCAGTGACTCCGCGATGGCCTGGATCCGCAGGCTGGCCGTGAGCCTGGAGACAGCCCTGAGCGGCTGGGCCTGCCCGCCTCATCCTGCAGAAGACGGGACAGTGCTTCAGCCTCCCCCGGAACCTTCTGAGGGTCAGTATCAGCAAAGACCGATGGGCGGCGGGGGCCTGACCCAGCTGGTCACGCCCCGTGGGTGACGGTGCTGAGGCCGGAGCGAGTGGCCACGTGTCCACACACATGCAGCATGAACAGCACCAGGATTTCCACCTGGGGTAGGAGTGGGGGGCTCCAGGGCCTGTGGATTCTCCCAAGTGAGACCCCCGAAGTCCTCAGCCAGCCCAGAGCATCGCCAAGGTCCCACGGGCAAACCTCGCTCTCGCTGTACCCGAGATACCCCACGGGGTTCAAACCCAAGTGAGTGACCAGACACACTCAGCGCACGAGCGCTCGAAGAATCTAGAGTTCAAAGAAATGACAAAGGACGTTTCCCTCAGAACCCCAAAACCAGAGTGAGGGATTACCCCTCTAAACTTGAATCATTCCATGACGAAGGGAAGGAAAAATGTGTCTCGGTCGGTATCCGGGTGCCCACACGGATGCCAGGACATGACTGGATGAGTCAGTGGGGAGCGAGATTTCCTTACAGACACCTGAGGAGCTAAGGGGGGGGCCTCCCCTGCAGGGGGTGGGCCGGCTGGGGGCTTCCCATCCCGTGGACAGAGCATGGAAATGAAAGGACAGCCTGGAGTGGAGGAATCTGGCAGGCACCAGGCTCCCCACGCCCCTGCGGTAGGAGGAAACACAGAGACGCCAGAATGAGACTTTCATCAACCCACTGGCCAGCACCGTGCAGAGCTGCCCAGCTCGTCGCAAAGAAGGACTGAGCACAGCACAGACCAGAGAGGGCGGCACGCAACGCGGGATTCCAGTCAAATCCAGCAGAAAAAGCCTGTGGGTGGGGGTGATCGAGTGAAGAGCAAAGCCTGTGGCTTAGTGGAGAGGCTGCACCCGGGCTGCAGTCTCAGCTTTCAGGGGACACAGAAACAGCAGAAACCAGGGGAGGGGAGGGCTAGGGCCCTCTGTACTGACTTGGCAACTTTTGGTCCGTCTAGAATTGTTCAGAAGGAAGTTTTTTTTCTAAAACGTACTTGATCATGGGGTGGGGAAGTGGGAGAAACCACCATCCACCCCCAGGAATTGCTCGGCGGGGAGCTGGCCATGGCTGCTTGTGCTTTTCCCGGTAACAGACGCAGGCCCCACGGGGGAACAGGTGCTGCGTGCCAGGAGCTGTCTTCTTTCAGGTTCCCAGACCAGCAGCCTCCCTCCAGACGGAACCTGAGGAAGGAAGTGGTGGGCTGGCGGAGTCTCAGCACTGGGGTGAAGGCACCCAACTGGCCACAACCCCGCTGGCCATGCCAGAGTCAACCACAGACGACCACCACCTCTTCCCATCAGACCCGGGGGTGTCCGTGGGGTGCTCCAGGGATGGGGTCAAGTTCTTCTGAGAGCCGATCCAGAGAACAGCCAGCAGATGGCGACAGAGCCCCACCCAGGTCTCGGCTCATCCACTGTTCATTTCAAGGGCGGCGCTGGTCAAAAATCAACTCAGACGGATTTGTTCTCTCCTGGGCCATGGGGCGACGCCCTCAGGTGCACACAGGTATGCATGCACACACCTGGGCTTCACTGAGCACGGAGCAGAATGCTGAGGAGCAGCTAATTTAAACCCTTTGTTACAGGGCAGGGAGAGGGGCAGCCCAAGCCCCACAAACCTGCCTATTCTATATAGGGTTCTGCCACCCGCCGCATCAACACAAAACATAGGAGACTTTAATGGGAGGGAACTTTAATGCAACTAGGAAACAAGACAGGAAAGGCAAACAATCTAGTTTCTAAATGAAGCACCCAAAGTGACCCGTCCCCTTGTGGGTAAAACTCCATCTATATGGGATCGGCCCAGTGCAAGGCCCCAAAGCCTGCCCCAAGTCTAAAGCATCTTCCAGTGGGGACCCACAGAAAAGGGCCAGAAACAACCAGACAAACGCAGAAGTTAAAAAGCAAAGTCAAAATCAAGATAAAAGCTGCCATGGTCACCTCCCCACGGGTCTCACCCACATCTGTGTCACCCCGTCCACGACCAAAAGCAAGTGCAGTTTCTTCACGTGTCTCTAGGCTCCATGCGCCTCCTCCAGGGCTCCTTCTGGCTCCATCCTGCTTCCTTCCTCAGTCTCCTCTGCAGCTTCTTCTCTCCCTGCTCAGCTCCACCCTCCCTTGGGTGGGGCAGGGAACCTGGAACCTCCCCCTTTCCTGGGGACCCCCCTGTTACACCTTTTCCAGGCTGAAATACAGCGACCCTCAAACCACCACATGGGCTTGTTAGACAACTTTTCTAGAGCTGGCTGGGTGGGGACACGGGGAGAGGCAGGGCCCCCCATTCCAGGGCAAACCCATGAGCCCCTCGAGTCTCCCAGGAAGGGGTTTGCCCTCCAGGCAGGGTTACCCCTCACCCCCCCCCCGTGGGGTCTGGCATTCAGAGCTTCAAAGGTTATGCAATGCCTCCCACCAGAAGCTCCCAGCAGCACCTTTCATGGGGGGGGTGGGGGGACAGAAAGGCTCTCTTCGCACCTGCAGTGTCCAACCAGCAGCAGCACCCAGGGCTTATCAGAAACACCAATTCTCGGGACTCCCCAGGACGAGTGAATCAGAAAGTCAGCCACCAGCAGGCGGTTGGAATGTGCTGTGTGGAAAAGCACCTTCGTTTCACCCAGCTGTCCCTGCACTGGCCTGTCTCTCGCCAGCACCCACAGGCTCCTGAGAGGGACAGGACAAGCATGGACCTAGAAGGTCCCCGCAGCTCAGAATTTCCTGTGAGAAGTCAAGCCTCGGCCACACAGCATTTGGGGGAGCACAGCAGCTCCCACCCCAGCCATCTCCACCCTTGACAACACGTGGGCAGTGCAGCCTAACCAGAACTGAGGGCACCGGTCTAGAAAGTTCTAGAACACAGGCCATCCTTAGCAATTATATAGACTGTTTCATCCTACCTTTGTCTGTGGCTTCCCCTATGTTTTTACCACCTTTATTTGTCCTGCCTTTATTCCCTTTACTTATAAAAATAAAATTTCAACTAAACTTAGCGCTGCCCCATCGGGGTGAGAAAAGGATTTTCTGTCCTTTCTGAAGTGAGGAATTTGCAGACACGCCTGCATTCCTCCCATTGAGCACACGAGGGCACCAGATCCCCAGCGTTGGGCAGGAGGTCTGGGCCCTGGGCAGGTTCCTGGGGCAGGAGAGCAGCGGGCTGAGGGACAGGCAGCCCCTCCAGCCACCACCAGAGCAAGGAAGGCCCGTGCCAGGCCCATGACCTTTGAGTTGCAAGATGCTGCAATATGCAGCCCCCTCACCTGGCACCTCTGAATCCCCACCTGCCCATGTCCGCCCACTGGCCTGGTCAGTGAGCAGTTAGTAGACCAGGCAGCAAACTCGGCCATTCAGCCTGCATCTGTGTTTGTCTGCAGGCACGCAAGTGCCACCAGGATTAAAGATGGTCCTGCAGAGGCAGGACACAACAGGGCACTGCAGGGAGCATGTCCCCCCACAGACCAGAGCAAGTGGACACCTCATTGAGGCCCTCAGCAGCACCCAAGGCTGGCCCAGCTCCCCATCCTGCAGATAAAGAGGGGTCCCCAACATGCAGTGCTTCCCAAGGCCGGCCTGGGGAGTCCAACAGGAGGCGACTTCCCTTTAGCAAAGCACCTCCGCAAAGGCAAACAGGAGCCGAGTTCTCAGGAGTGTGTGCCGGGACGCGGAGCTGGGGTGGCCCAGCCGAGGCACAAGCTGCGCCCAGCTTAGGCAGCCCACAGGGGCCTCAGCCCCTCGCCACCCCAGGGCAGAGCCCCCCGACCTTCCCCGCCCGCCCAGTTTGTCTTAAACACTTCTACAAGGACACGGCCATGACGGGTCACACATGTGCCATGTCGCCAGGTAGAAGGTGAAGTGTATGTGTGTGCGTGTGTGTACACGTGTATGTGCATGTACATTTGTGCATGTGTGTCTTCCACGCCCACAGGCACCCAGCTGCAAGACCAGTCGGTCCCTCCCAGGGCCCACACACCCCACCCAGGGGTGCCCCTGAGGCACTCAGACAACATGACAGGGTCAAGGTTGCACCTCCACAGCAGGGGCAACCAGGCAGCGCCCCTGCCCCAGCCAACGGGCCCTGCTTCCCAGACACAGAGGACCTCCCTGCCAGCCCGTCCACCCCTGGACACAACCGGACCACCCTGCACAAGGGCGCCACAGGGGCAGCTCCTATCTTTGTGACCAGTGCTCAGGGGGGTCACAGCCAGGCCCAGGCACCGGCTCCTTCACATCCTGCACTCACGTGTTATGTCAGGACCAACCCCCCAGCATGGTTTCCCGGCAGGGGACGAGTCAGCCAACCTTCACGACACCCACAAGACTGAACCCATCCAATCAAGGTAGGTCAAGCGCAAGGAGGCCCTCAAACGCCACCTGTGTTCCCACCCGAGGGACTGACAGCTCCTGCCGGCCACACACACACACACACACACAAGCCAATCCGTGGGGACCCTACTCCAGGGGGGCAGGAGCTCTCTCACCCTAGCCCCCCAGGCCCCCATGTTGGAGAAAGTGACCTAGAAATCAGCTTTGCTTTGGGTAAATGTCTCCTTTGCTCATTCCTGAACACGGCCCACGTGGCGGGGAGGCTACGCGCCTCGCGAAGTCATCCAAGAACACTGAGGAATGGGGGGCTGAGCTCCTGGGGGACCCACTCTCAGATCCAGAGGCTCATCCTTGGTGAGATGGACACAGGATCAGGACCCCACAAATTTTAAGGGCCCATAAAAATGGTTTAATTTCTTTTAAAATCAGAACAAAGAACACACACTTTGAGGATGTTTGCACGAGGATCACGACCGTCTGTAACACCCTTGTGTAAAATGTATTTTTTTCTTTTTTTTCCTAAGGATGGGCAGGAGGGGGGTCCACACAGGAGCGACAGCCCCCGGCTCAGGGAAGTCCAAAGGTGACCCTGAGCTGCGTGGAAAGAGCAGCGGCTCAGGAACCCCACACCTGCACCCCAGCAAGCCGCCTCTCAGCCAGGACCCCTCTCTGTCTGCACCTGCCGCCCCAAGACAGGGGATCCGCAGCTCCTGAAAGGGCCAAGGCAGGCCCGGGCCAAGCCCTGCCCACCCCCCAGGGCGTCAGGGACTGGACAAAGCTCATGATTGCCAGACCAGAGACTCGCATCTGTTCACACATCTCCCGATATTACGAAAAATAATAATCAAAAGATACAAAGGTATTTATGGCAGCCGGAGGGGGGCCGTGGAAACCTACGGGGGGACGGGGGACACCAGTGACAGGTGACGCAGGAATCACCCTGTTCCGAAAGCACAAGGACAGAGACAGAGAGGTCACCTCTGAGAGGCACCCCAGGGTGATGAGGGGGGAGTGCGCCCACACTTCAGGGAGACGTCAGCCAGGTTTCTTTCAGGCCAGCCAAGTTTTCAAATTTCCTGACACTTAAAATCTGGGCCACCGCGGGGACAGAGAACAAGAGCCTCTTGCTGACCATTGCAAATGCTCCCGCCTGATGCTTCCCATCACTGTCCCTCCCTCCACCAGCGTAGGGACTTAGGCGAGCTCTCTTGGAATGCACACACGTGTGCATGCTCCCACACACGCACACACATCGTTGTGCACACACACGCACCAGTGCACCCTGCACGTAGCAATCTCAGGTCAGGGCCACTGACGGCGCTTGAGGCCGGGCAGCTCTTCTCCTCCGGGCGGGTCTGTTTAGAGCTCGGAGCCGCAGAGGACGCATCAGGACAGGAGGGAGGCTCCTCAGTGGGAAGGAATCCCAGTGCAGGCAGCTCCCCTTTCCAAAGGCCCTGTGCCGGCGGTCTTCCAGGATGGAAGGCAGGCAGAGAGAGGTGGAGAGTGCGTGCAGGAGTGGACAGGGGGGCTTGAGGACACAGAGCAGCCTGGAGACTCAAGCGCCCCCTTCACGTGTTCTTGGGCGGCTCTGCCCTCTCCCCTGAGCCTGGGAAGCCACAGAAGGGGGCAAACCGGCTCAGGCTGCACAGCCCTGCAGCTGGGGGCCAGCGGATCCAAAAGCAAAAGCAGAACTAGAGCGTCCTCCGAGTATTTCTGGGATGTGGAGTTGGAGGGAGGAAGAAACAGAGAAACCAGAGGCCAGGAAGATGGGCAGGTTGGATCCTGTTATTAAAACATCCAGACTGGCCACAAGGTAAGACGGAGGGGAAAGCTTTCATGGCATCATTTACATGATAAGCTGAACCTTGAAGCCAGACTCTACTCGGGGCTTGTCTAGAGCAAACGGTGACATCAGTTCTGCACAAGAGTGTAAACTGCTAAGACTAAACACACCAACCAGGGGTTTCTTGCTAGTCAGAAACGAGGCTGAGAACCAAGTAAGAGCCGTGTGCCCGCCATGAGCCCTCTGCCTGGGCCGGGGGAAGGAGCAGAGACACCCCCCAAGGGCAATTCATGCACAATGGGGAGGCGGGATGCAGTGAGATATTTTTTAATATAAAGTCATCCTGGATCACAAATACAGGCCGAGCAGTGATGTCAAATGGAAAGAGAAAGTGACCAAAGATGGCCCAGGGTTGGCAGCAGAGAACGGCACCTACTGCCCAGCCCGCTGACGCCAAGCCCGTCCTCCAGTCCAGCAGAGTGTGAATCTGCACCTCCAGCACCTTCTCCTGTCTTTGACACCAAGTTAGGAGCCGCCGCAGCCCCTGCAGCCTCCTGATGGGGGTCCGTGGGCTGCTGGCACCGGCCAAGCTTTCCCACCTTCTCTGCCCTCACCACGCACAGCCCACCCATCACAGCTCTGCCAGCACTGCCGCCTCCTCTCCAGCCCAGAAGCCACAGGTGTCCTTCCACCTTTGTCCCCTCGCCAACGAGCCCCTCCGGCCTCACTGCAGCCCACCCTCCAGTTTCTCTGTCCTCCCCAGCAAGTCGAGAGTCCTCCCTCGTCTGGGCTCTGGCTATCTTGTTCATTCTGTGCAAATTTACTGCCTTTGCTGTTCAGTTTACCCCCTGAGCTGTGTCTGCTCCACCCTGCTTCCCCGCCTGGGCCAGACATGCAAGCTGTGTTTGCAGAATGAATAAGAGCCTCCTCCCTCCTTGCCTCGTTGGGCCGGGGCTGGGGAGATAGGAGGAAGGGCATGAAAATGGGATCCGTGGACATCTCCACTCTTATAAACAACACCTGACAGCCAACCTGGGAGAGGAAAATCAGCCACAGCCTGGGGAGCATTCAGGGGGGCGGGGGATTTTGCCAATATCCTTCCAGACCCTTTGGGGGAGCAGGTACAGCAAGATGGGAGGGCCAAGGCCTTCCTGGCTGGTAGAGGGCTGGACCCGGTTCTAATCTTCCGCTTACTCTAATGACCAGGAAACAGACCTTCTGCGTCTGTCATTATGACTTAATGAAGCCCCAGCAGCCCAGATGAGGAAGCCAGGTCAGCACAGCTGGCTGGTAAGGTGGGCCTGGGCATCGGGAGGGACGCTGCTCTGACGCCCAGGTCAGCGCCCCGGCTCCACCCAAACACCCGGCTGCCAAGATCCCATTAACTCATTCATAGCTGTGCACGTATGTCACAGCCTGGGCACACCCGGGCTTCAAAGCCAAACAGTGGTGGCCACTTGCTCAGCACCACCACACTGAGCGGAGCAGGCCGGATCATGCAAGGCCGCCTACACAAGGTCTCGATTAAGGGGAGAATCAGGAGACAGGTGGGGCCTGGGTGGCGAGATAAAGTTCACTGCACCCCTTATAATAAAAGGGTTTCACAGTATGTAAATGAAAGATCAATAAAGCTGATATAAAAAAAAAAAAAGAAGAAGAAGAAGGTGGTGACCAAGTAGGCCGCCGGGGAGAGGAGGGGAAATGGAGCATCACTCTCAAACCCACCCCCAGCCACCAGGGAGCCTTACCAAGAGTGTCTCTTACCCACTCCATGCCACCCTCCTCCCCAATGCTGGGAACCCCATCTGATAGCTGCTGGGCTGGCTGGACTGGCTTCCAGCCTTCCCCTGCCCCTTCTGGGTACCATCTTTTCTTCCTCTGTAAGAAGATGCCAACATTTTCAGCTGCAGGTGTGAGGCCACCCAAGAGGCCCCATCCAAGACTCAGACGCCACTGTCATGCTTTCTCTTTCAAGGTGATAGTTACATGCTGTCACCTCCGTGGAGTGTCGGCACTAGGCTGGGCTAAAATGTCAGTCCTGGAAAGCCCAAGGTCAAATTCTGGCTTAAGGGATGAGATCCCCAGGAGGACTTCCCAGGGAGCAGGGGTTCGAGCCAGCACTGACCAGAGGACACACTACCCAGCCCAGGGGGGCTGGTTTAAAACCCTGCCTTGACACCCCCATGCTGGGCCACGCTGGGCCGGTCACATCAGTAAAACCGGATGCAGACAGGAGCCCCCTCTGTGTTGGGAGGGATGAGAGCACACACTGCCAGGCAGCCCAGCACACAGTAGGGCAGCCCAGCACACAGTATGTACTCAGTCTCCATTAGCACCTGAGCGCTGAAGTGGATCGAGCTCGAGCAAGAAGGGGGAGCTGGAGGGAATACGGCAGAGCAGCCCGTCAGAAGGACAAAGGCAGATAGTGGACATTTCCGCAGCGAATGACTCAACGAAGCAAAATACTTCTAGAAACTGCCACACAGTAATAAAAGCAAAGTTTCTGAGGCTAAGAGGGAGGAGGGAGGGAGAGGGTCGAGAGGATATAAAGGAGAAAGCAGGAGGAGCACAAGGGCAGGGAAGCTCCGAGCTGTGGTGGGATGGGAGAAGGGAGCGGGCTGCAGAGGGGTCTCGAGTTTGTTTCTCCCCCCAAAACCTCCTGGGCCCCACAGCTCACACCTGCAAACCCAGCCCAAGGCAACCTCTGCTCCTTCCTCCCTCCTCAGCTATGGGGTTGGGTCTTCTGCTGAGCTACTGGCCCCCCCCGACAGTTGCTAGGGAAGAGAAGGGCCATTTCTTGGGGGATGAAGGGACCCAGCTGGACGTCTCATCCTAAGAGGGACTTTCTGACCGAGTCTGATGTGGAAAACTAACCTCCAGGCTCATCCAAAGTGACAAATGAGGGAGGACCGAAGGGGAGCAAAGGGAAAGTCATTCCTGGCTGTGTGATCTCTGATAACTTACTTTCCTTCTCTGTGCCTCATTAACTCCTCTGTAAAATTGGGCCTCCCTGGTGGTGCAAGGGGTTGGGCACCGCACTATGAGGCAATCCACAGCCTCTGCAGCATGAGTTTGATCCCCAGCAGGCCAGAGAGAAACCCACACGGCGTGGCAGACCTCTCCTGTCTCCCCGCTGCTCCCCTCAGCAGTGTGTTATAGTCAATCTGCCTGTTCTGCTCCCCACTCTGTCTCTGGTGAATCCTCTCATCCCCTGCACCTCTGGCTTACACCCCAGCTCTTATATGCATAAATAAATAAATCTTTAAAAAAATAAAATAGGGATAATAATCCCTGCAAATGCGTGTGTGTTTGGGCACACACGCATGTCTGAGCAGGCCTCGGGTGTGTGTGCCTTAGGATAATTGAGGCTCAGAACCCAGAATGTGCGGGGGGCTCACGATGGCTGTTACCGGCTGATACCGTGGCGCTTAGGACCAAGAGCATCACCTCAGTGGTGCACAACCACCTTCTCAGAAGGTCCTCACAGGGTTAAACACCAGAGCCTCCCTGTGGGACTCTGACGACCCATGTGGAGACCGCCACAGTATGGTGTCCACACCAGCCCCGGGGCCTCCATCCCAGCCCCACTGGCCGGGGACAGCAGTCCACGGTCACCAGCACTGGCTTCTCTCAGGCATCAGGGTGCTGTCCCAGCAGGAGACCCTCCCCAGCACCCGCTCTTGCTCTCAGGGGCCGCTGCGTCCCCTGGAGTCCTCCCCTAGCCAAGGGCAGACTGGCCAAGGGCTGCGGGGTCACGTCAGGGGCGACAGCGCTTCTCCAAAAGGGCAGGGTGATGGGCAGCCAGCGAGAGGTCTGCCAGCCCCTCTGGCTTAAAAGCAAACCATTAGTTAGAAGGAAAAGCCCGTCGTTAGGTTTGTGGGTCCACGTCTACAGAGAGCGGCAGGTGTGTCTGCAGAAGAGAAGGTCTAGTGGAGAACAGCTCCAGGGTGGCCCTGGGGGGCTTGAGAAGGAAGCGCCCTCAAAGGAAGATCTGTCTGCTTCCTCCTGCAGCCAGGGGGGACCCCCGACTCCCCCCCCCGGCATCCTTTTCCCCAGACGCCGAGGCCCCCCCACCCCACTCTGGGCTCTGTGTCCCCACTCAGACCGTGCAGCCCTGCCGAGCAGGAGCCGAGCAGGAGCCGAGCAGGACCCCCAGATCAGGGCAGACTCCTCTCTCCCTCCTCCCTCCCTAGCCCCCAGGGACTCAGTGGCACCTTCGCTAGGGTCCCCCTTGGGGAGCAGAGCTGAGAGATGTGGCCCCCAAATCTGCCCCAGAATGCAAGGCGTGAAGCCCCACCCCTCCAGAAAAGTCCATGCATGAGCTTGGTCTCTCAAGCCCCTCAGGGGCCCGGTCCCCAGGAAAGACGTGGGGAGCCTCCCTGCACCTTCTCCCCGCCTGCCTCCCCGGCCCCCTCTCGCCCTGGCCTCCCTGAACAAAGGTGCTTTTCTGCCTGCTCCCGGGGTCACCACATTTTCGTCAGACCTGTGCTTGTTTTCTTTCTGCTTGAGCCCATCTTGGCGTGTCTCCCCAGGCACGCTGGACCCTAGAGACAAACCCTGTATTGTTTTCGCAGACCTAATAAATGACAACACCCCACCCTGGCACGGACTCGCTGGCGGCCCAGCTCCCCTCCCTGTCCAAAGTCGCCCTCCCCGGGAAGCAGCAGGAGGCGCATGTCACGGCGAGAGAAGCTGCTTGCGCCGAAGGTGCCCCTGCCACGTGATGCAGGTGAGGGTTCAGCCCAGGCCAGCAGCGGGGACCCCACAACCCAGCGCCTCCTCTCCTCCTGCTGAGGCCTGGCTGGAAGGGAACCGCCAAGGGGTAACTAACGAGGCCGAGCACCTACAGGAAGGTGCTCAGGACGCCTCCCCATGACCGGCCTTCACCAACAGGGGAGCCCTGGGGTCCTGAAAAAGTCAGCAGCGAACACGGTAGAGAAAAGGCTGAACAAGCACAGACTTTTGCCTCCCACTAGCCGCATCCACGGGGCTGATCCTGTGTGTTCCGGAAGGGGCCAGTGCCCTCCAGAAAGAAGCATCCTCACGGAGGGCCTGTTCTGGTCATCTGGGCACGGCTGTGCCAGCATGTGGGCAACGAGCCAAAATGAGACACACGCATCACCCCGTCCCAACACACTAACACGTGGATTGTTCCAGAGCTTATGAGACAGCCGCCAGAGCCTCAGCCCGGTGGTGGGTGGGGAACGGGCATGGCTGCGCCCGTGGGGTCAGAGATCAGAGCAAGTAGCTGCAGAGCTGCGGCCGCTGCCGCCTCTGGCCTCTCTCTGCAGCTCCCCAGAAGGAAGACCGAGTCCCCCCAGGGCACCTGGCAGGCAAGGGCTACACCTCTGCTCTTGGGCACCCAAGTGGCACGATCCCTGCACAGCAGCCGGGTGCAGGGCCTGGGAACGCTGGCGAGGTGGTGGGTGGACCAAAACAGAAGCTGAGGCCAGAGGGCAAGACCAGCAGGGCCCTCGGTGACCCGGGGCCCCTCAGTAGCCCCCCTTCAGCTGCCCCCGGGCCTCTGCCGAGGCTTTAGAATCAGACACCACGGGCTGGACCTCAAGCACTCACTGCCGGGTGATACTGGGCAGACCCTTGGCCTCTCTGAGCTTCCCGGCCAGGTCTGTAGCCCCGTCAGGGCTGAGAAGTGGCTGCTGCGCTGAGCCCCTCGGAGGCGCTCAAGGCCCAATGAGAAATGTCTCTTCATGTGAGAGGCTTTGCCCGCACAGACTACGCCCACACGTGGGCCAAGAGGGGGTGTTTACGCCCATACCCCACACACGCACACACTCGGATGGGGCGTGCACACCTTAACACAGAGCGCGCGTGCACATACACACACGCACAAGCTCACACACACACACACACACACACTCGGGGCCTGGGCCCCTGAATGGTGGGTGTCTCCCTATCCAAAAGGGAGAAAGGTCGTAGGCGCGCGACACCGGGCGTTTCTCCCCGGCAAACCAAGACCAATGTTCCAAGAACTTCCGGTGGCAGAGCCAGGGCCCAGGGCCCCAAGACGAGTTCTCCCCTAGAAATAAAATAAGACAATCACCCCTCAGCTCTCTCCCCCACCCCCTGCCCAGCCCCCTCCGCTGTTTGCTCAGACCCCTGCTCTCCACACAAAGTCTCCATTGGCCTCCCCGTGGGGCCGGGATAAAGGGGGTTTTGTCCTCCCCCCAGGGCTGAGCGAGCTTATCTGACACTCCAGCAGGCTTTGTGAACTGAGTGTCCCAGGATAAACGCTCCCTTAAGAGTGGCTTGGCCTGGGACAGAGGGACCCTCTCCAGAGGAGAATGGGGAGCTTGTTCGATGGTCTTTTAATGTGGGGGGCGGGGTGTCACCGAGGACAAGCCTCCAGCGACTCTCACAGAAGGGTCTCTGTCCCAGGGCTAGCATGGA
Source organism: Talpa europaea (assembly GCF_964194135.1). Lineage (NCBI taxonomy): Eukaryota > Metazoa > Chordata > Mammalia > Eulipotyphla > Talpidae > Talpa > Talpa europaea. The sequence goes on from NC_140074.1 coordinate 130,915,865, forward strand.
GAGAATTCTTAAAGACCAGGATGCTGAAAGGGGAGGCTTTCTTTTTTTTCCTTTTGCTAAGGGGAGGGGAGGGAGTTTGGGGGGAGGGAAGGGGTGCGGCCAGGACGTCCTCCCGGAACATCAGGTTACAAGGCCACTCTTGCTGAAAAGCAACCTAAACCAAGCAGACCTGGCAGCCAACCCCCTGAGCAGGATTCCAAGGGCACCCCTGTTTGTTCTGCAGCTCCCAGGCTGCCCCCCAGATCCAGGACGTGAGCCACCAGCAGGCAGAAAGCACCTCATTCTCACCCACCTGCAGGACGCTGCTGCACGGTCCCCAGAGATCAGCCCTGTGAAGCTGGGGCCTGCCTGGAATCACCCCTCTAAGGCCAGAGAGGACATGCCCTGGCCTCCACACACCCCTGGGGTTCAACACCAGCCTCGAGGATACTGGCGCGGGGTCTGGACACGTGTGACTCCTAAGTGACCAGTCGGGAAACACGCGGGCTCTAAAGACAGACCCACTTCGGAGTCCGGCCCGAGCTTGCCACTGGGTGATGGTGTAATCGCTCATGCTCTCCAGAGCAGACTGGGCATCTGCAGACGGAGAACCGAGGCGATGTCTTGAACTGGGGAGCAGTTAATGAGAGTTCTCGTCAGGGAAACTCTAGGAGAGGATTCTTCCAATGAATCTTGTTGATTATCTAACGTGGACTTCACTATCTTCCATGAAGGAAGAAATCTGTTTCCCACCGGGTTCCTAAAGGGTGCAAGGGTCTGTCTCCATCGGCGGGGAGGAGACACCACTTAAAAGCTGTCAGTGGGTCACTGGGGTGGCAGAGCTGAAGGGTGTTCATACCCAAAGACGTTATCAAACCCACCTGATGGATGACTTCTAGCACTTTCCAAGACAAGCAGGGATCCAACTTGGAGCTGGAAGCGGGCAAGACGCAGACCAGGTCCTGGTTCTGCCACTAACCAGCAGGTGACTCTGGGCCAGTGTCTAATCTGGGGGAGCCTCAGCTTCATGGTGTGTTAAGTGGAACAACAGTTCTGAGCAGCTAGGACAGGCTCACCTGTAACCATGACAACCAGGCCACCTCCCACTTCACACACCTGCCCTAAAAAAGGCTATTCAGGCCCAAGCTTCCCTAGAAAGAATCTATCAACATGACAATGAGCTTTTCTCCCCCATGGCACAGCAGGGCAGCCACTTCCTTACAGAGCTCACCCAGCCTGTGAGCAAGCATCACAGATCCTCAAACAAGGCCCACCTGTGTGTTTGCACTCAGAGGGATCAGGCTCCCCACCTTCAGCTGGGTGGGCTGGAGATGACAGCCGCCTCAAGCATGGGGCCCCCACATCAGGGAACCACTTGACAGGAACCACTTGAATGACTGGTCCAGGACAGGCCACGCATGGCCGCCACCAGCCTGTGTCTAATCCCACTGCCCGACACAGAACCCAGCATGCATTCACACAATCCATCAGCCCCAGGCCCCGTGACGGGGATTTTACCCCATGGAGAGAACAGAACCTGCCTCTGCTGGGAGATTGGGAGCAGCACCAGCTGGGTATGGAAGCTCAGAACTAGCGAGGAGCACCCCGAGGTCAAGTCGCCTCTGCAGTAACAACTCTTTTGTAGGTAAATGAGAGCCCAGTCAGCCACCCTCTGCAAGGCTCATCTCAGATCCAAGAGCCACGTTCCCGCCTCTTGATGGCGCAGGACAGGACCCCCTGCACAATGGACCCTCAGGTTCAGAAACTCAGGAGACTGACACGCGTGTGCGTCCTTCAACTTGGACTGAGCAGTACCCAGCGGCCCAGGCGCTCCCCAAGGACCTGGTCAACAAAGGCAAACAAGACAACCTGGAAGCCCCCAAAGCCAGCAATCCAGTGTGTGATCCGGCAGCAAATTCACGGCAAACACATGGTTTCTCTCCGCATCTCTCCTGCCTCCTGAGCTTAGGCCTCAGTTTCCATTACAAGAGAGGGACGCTGCCTGCACCCCCAGAGGCAGGAGTGAAGCATGGATAGCAGGAGGGGGCTCAGTGCGCCCCACCTCCAGGGGTGATGTGACCATGGCTACAGGGCGGCCCTCAGGAATTCAGAGGCCAAGATATTCAGAGACCTGCGAACGTCCACCCTCCATCCCCACCGGGGAAGTAATCTGAAGGACTGGCTCATGTAAGGAAGAAAGAATGAAAAGAAATGGTGAAAAAGAGCCAAAAATCACCCAAAAGCACTGCTAACAGGCACCCCAAAACTCGACTGTTGAAGCTGATTAACCCTGGATCTCTGTACGTGCATCTAAAATGCCCCTCCTGTTATAGAGGGGGAGGCCTTGAGCCTTGTACTGAGTCCCATGACAGGGGTCACGTGGGGGGGGTGAGACCCCAGCACTGGTGGGTGCCAAGGCTGGGTAGAGCCACGGGGCTCTGTCCTTCAAAGCCCCGGGGTCCTAGGACAGTTCTCAGCCTCCAAAACCCCGCACCTCTCCCGCCGGCGAGAACAGCGCCCAGACCCAGGAGCGGAGGACAGGAGACCTGCCGGGCCTGTGGAGGCGGCTTCTCTCTGCGCCCCAGAGCATGGCTGCGCAGGTGGGGCCTTGGGGCTGGGTCTAGTTGAGGCAACAGGTGACACCAGTGGTCAGGAAAGGCAGAGAAAAAGGCTCTGGAAAGAGGGAACTGAGCCACGTTCAGAGGCCACGTGGGGCGGGGAGCAGAGTGCCGAGGAAGGCAATTCCAGGAAAGGCGGAAAAGCCCAGTGGTAAGAGAGGAATGAGGTGCCGGGACCACCTCACCCTCTGGTTAACCACATCCCTGCTTTCCACTGGAGAAAGTTAATTAAAAACCCAAACATCTAAATTTTCCCAGCTGGCCTGCCAGCGTTTCGGATGCCCTTGGACCCAGAGAAACCGACAGTGCCCCGGGGCCACCGAAGCAGCCTGGTGTGAAGCCTATGGGGGCGGGGGCGGGGGGTGTCCCTGGGGAAGGTCCCAGGGAGGGAGGGGACATGGGAGGGGTGACAGCTGGGCGGCCACAGGAAGGCACTCCCTGGGGAGACGCTTGGTTGATCCTGTCCTGCCAGAACAGCTTCGTTTCCTGCTGCCGCCACGTTCCCCGGGGTCCAGGGCCACAAGGTCACTTTCGTCCACCACGGGGGTAGCGCAGAGCCAGGCAGGCAGAGTGGGGAAGCCAGCTGGTCCCCGAGGCCATTAAACCCGTTGCTGCCAATGCCGGACACCCCGGCCTCCAGCTGGACAGGCTCTGGGGACGTCCAGTGACAAACAGGCCCAGTGGGGCTTTCTAGGCTCACACGGAGCTTTGGGAAGAAAACCCCAGAAAAGAGGTGAAAAGAGGCAGCCACTGCAGGTGCTCTCTGAGGGAGCCAAACTCTCACGTCTCACCTTGTGCTCAAGCAGGCACTGGAGCACCTTGAGGGCGTTCCTGGGGTGAACGCAGACAGAGGGGCCGGGTCCACTTATGGGAGGCCCTTGGAGACAGGCAAAAGGGGCTGGCCAGGGGCTGGCGAGGGGGGCAGGGTGTGACATGGGACAGTTTTCCATTCAGGGTGACAAAAAAGTTGTGGACAGGAGGGTGGGGAGCTGCTGAGGAAGCCACGGGTGACAGCTGCCCGGCCCCTTCCAGGCGGTGATGATGGTAAACTCTGTGCTGTGTGTATTTTACCACCATAAAAAAAAAAAAAAAGTGTGTGTGTGTGTTTAAATAATTAAGTGGAGAAGGTGCAACATCAGACACAAAAACTCAGAGTTCCTGCTGGTTTCACCACAGACTGCAGCATCCGAGACTTTCCTTCCTTCCCACCCAGAAGCCCTGCCCCACAGAGACGCTCGGTCCAGTCAGGCTACCCCCGGCCCAAGGCCACACGTGGCCGAGAAGCCACACGCGGAACTCCCTGCTGGGGCGCCTGCCAGGGCGGTGGGCAGGGGACAGAGTCTGGCCTGGCCTGGCCTACTTGGGATCCTTGGTCCAGCGGGGTGGCTACAGTGAAATGAGGTCAAGAATCCACTTTGCAGGCAAAGAAACCCTCAGAAAATCATTCAAGTCAGACCCTGGAAAGGAGCATTTTCCAAGCCCAAATAGGGTAGAGACCTGAGGACCGAGGCTGAGGGCCATGTGTTCCTGCAGATCCGGGCCCCAGACCCTCGTCCTCCTGGCCATGGCCACTTCTGTCTCACCAGCCGCGAAGGTGCTGGGTTTCAAGACACCAATGTCAAAACCTGTACAGACAGCGCAGCCCCGGAGGACGTGATTCACATCATGAAAAGAATTCTCCGCGGAACGTGCGGCTTCAGCATTCCTCCTGGGCGCAGGCTCCCTCCTGCCAGAGTCACGTGCGCAATCAGACTGGTCTCCAGGCCCAAAGGGCATCGGTGGAGCCCAGGAGACCAGGTGATTCTGCATAGTTCAAAGGGAAGGAATGTGTCCAGGACTCTGTGGCACTCTTGTCTGGGAGCTGCGGGGTCCTACCCTGTGAGAAGGGGTGTGAAGGTGGCGTTGGGGGACCCCACCCCGCTCTGTGATGACAATAGTGTGGGGGGGCACACACATGCACCAGGAAGTTGCCTACTAAGGGGCAGCTCCCAAGCTCCCCAGGAAATTCACCAACCAGAGGGCAGGCTGCAGACCTGAGGTGTTCCTGAAATCCAGAAACGCACACTCTATCTATCGTCTTCCAAAGGCAGTCACTTCTGACCTCACCAAGCACAAAGGGCACCCCGTTTCAAGATCTGCATCAAATAAGTGGATGTGGGGCTCCAGACCAGGTGGTGTAAGCCAGGAGGTCTTCCTGGAGGAAGACAAAGAGAGAAGCTTCCTGGCTTGGTAAGCTTCAGCGAAAAAAGGCTCCATTCCTGCTTTGGCTGGGGAGAAGTCAGACTGCTCCCTCCTTCTGTAGAAAGTCCAGGGGAACGTCTTAAACACTCAGAGACCTGAGGACTCCTCTGCCCTCACACACACTAAATCCGAGCTGACAAAGGTGAGGGGCAGGTGGGGGTGGCTGCCAAGAATACACATCTTCAGCAAGATCACCCAGTCATTTATTCTGATGCGAATCATAAGAATACTTGAAGACCAGGAGCCTGTCTTCAGCCTGGGAAGAGCTGCTGCTGTGGAGAAAAGACCCAGTGAGGAGGTGAGGAGTCACCCAGGAGAGGGACATGCAGGGGTAGACAGGGCCTTGCAGGGCTTGATCACAATACCCCCAAGTTCCTCCCACCAAGACTTCCCGTTGTGACCTCACGGAGCACAGGGCACAGGGAGGCAGGGCAGAGGGACAGACAGGGGAGAGGGACAGACAGAGAGGGAGGGGGGAGGGCAAACATCATAATCCTTAATTGGACAGTTGAGAGTTTCAAAGAGAAAAAGAAAATCAAGGTAGGCAACTGTACGCTGACAGGCACAGAGAAACTGAGTCCCACGAGGCTGTGTTGCTGAGATTTCAGCACCCTCAAAACTTCCTTCCCCCCAAGCAAGCACCACCTTCACTCTGGGGGCAGTCACCCCGGGCTAGAAGTGACAGGCCGCTGGGGCACCTGACCCTGCTCACTGCATATTCCAGGGGGGCGGGTTTGGTACAAGGGAGGCCTGTTACGGGGCAGGAGAAGCACCACTTTCAGAGACCACCTCAGCTTCACGGAGCTCTCAGGTGCAAAGGCACTGGGGCAGCTCCATCCACATTGCTTCCCAAAACCCCTCAGGCTGGCTCTCCTCAACCCTCTCTAGAGAAATAAAGCCCTTAAAAAATAATAATAACAACAACCACCTCCCAGCCCAAGATTGCTTGACAAGACAGAGATTAGAGCTAGAACACAGGCTCCTTTACCTCTGCCAGACAACCAGGAAATGCTCTCCTTGCTGGGCCTGCACACCCAGCACCCCGACACCCCCTCCTGCTGCAGCCGTGAGTCACCCGCACAGGTACTGCACGCAGGACTTGTCAGTGGCGGATCTGGGGCTTGGCACCGGGCTCTCACGCACACCGGATGCACCCTCCACCCAGCCCCCAAAGGACATGCCAGGACAGATCAGGCAGTCACCTGATTTTCACTCAAGGTCTCGTTCCTGGTGGAGGTTTGGGAAGAAAGTGGGGTGCAAAGATGATTCTCCCACTGTGGTGAGGACCCCTCACCCTCTGGGCCTCGGAGGGTGACAGCTATCTGCTCGTGGGCTAGAGAGAGGGAGGAGGGGCAAATTAACCTGGGAAAGAAGATGGGAGTGACCTCTGAACTTGAGACCTTCTCCAGAGGGGGAGTTTCAGTTACGTGTCCTTCTCACAAATGAACAGTTATGAAGAGGGTGTGGAAAGCTCCAGAAAGCTCTGGAGGTGGCAGATATTTATGGCAGGGAAGAGGGCCACAGTTTCAAGGGACACACTTGTCACCACACTCACCAGGGTGTCTACACTGTCCATCAGGCCTCAATAAAGTGATTCTAAAAAAGATGTTCTGCAGCAATTCTCTCACTCCCATTATCCCTCATGTCCATTGTAAGAACATTCGTGAAACTGCCCAGGGGCGCATGTGCTAACGGTCACCACTGTCTTGGGACAATGCTCCGAAGAGGGGACGCGGGCCATTCCATCCTTACACAGTGGGGTGGCAAACGCATACACACGTACATGTGTGCACACACACATGCATACACCCGTGAACGCAGATGTACTACAACAGTGGAGTTGGCAGGGGCTCAGGCCTAACAGGGGCTGGACGCAAAGGTCAATGGCCCAAATCTTCACTCCACAGACTTAATGCCGAGAATGCTGACCTTAGGGTTTAGGGGCAGAATCTCTGGCCACTGAGCACATTCAGATGAAGGGAGCACCCAGCTGTGTCAAAGAATTTAGAGCTCATGGTCGGACGAGCCCCGACATGGAGACACGGTTCCCAAAAAAGAGTAGATTGTTCCTGAACCAGAATGGGTTGCACGGCAGAAAAAAGATACCCAGAAGGAACGAAAGCTTATGGCCTGGGAATAAATTCAGCATAAAACAAAAGTAAATCAAAGTAAAATTAAAATCAATGGATCCAGGGCCTCCCTGGTTAAGACACTGCACTGTGAAGCTGTCCGCAGCCTCTGCAGCACGAGTTCCATCCCCGGCCAGGGAGCTACCCACATGGCGCAGCAGACCCCTTCTATCTCACCCGCTGCTCCTCTCAGCTGCTCCTCTTCAGTCGATCTGCCTGTTCTGCTCCCCACTCTGTCTCCGGTGAATCCTCTCACCCCTGGCACCTCTGGCCTCTACCCCAGTTCTTGTATGCATAAATAAATAAATCTTTAAAAAAAAAAAGTCAATGGATCCAGGACCAGATAAAGGACACACGGGGACTACAGGAGAAATCTGAATGAAGCCTGAAGATGAGTTCAAAGTCTTCCCGCCGTGGAAGGCAGCCCCTGGCTCGCGCACTAGACTGAATGTGGAAAACATGAGTGTTTGGAGAGCTGGGTGAAGGGGTAGGCGAGCTCTGTGTACTACTTTGCAACTTTTCTGTAAATCTAGATTCATATCAAAATTGAAAGTTCATTTAAAAAACAGCATTTTTAAAAAATCTACTAGATGAGTGATTGATTATGAAAGGATGTAACTCAGGGGCTGCAGGATGGATGAGAGGCAGGCCTGCGGTGGGGGAGGGGCGCAGGGCTTCCAGGTGCTCTCCAAACACCCTCCCGTCTCCAAACTAACCCAGAAGGTCACCAACTTCTGCCCTTTAGGGTTTTTATAGAGGTTTCCAGGCCTAAGCATTTTGGATTAAATTATTGAGCATGGGTGCTTCAATGCCTCTCTGTCCCTACCGACCCCCCCATACATCAGGAGTGGGGCTCAAAGTTCAGCATTTTTGATCCAGCTGCCCAGGGAGACTTCATCTTTGGTGCCATTAAAACCACTTCCATCATAGTCTGCAGGCAAATGTTACGTTACTCTCACACCAGTGCCCATCAACTCTCAGCTAGCTGCAGGAAAACAGAACAACAGAACGGGACAAACCACAGCATTCCTCAGGGGTGCACTTCCCCAGTGCCAATGGTATACCCTCCGGGGGAGTGGGTGCATCTCATGGCTTAAGTGTAGCTCTTGCTCCAAGCGCCCCCTGCCCCCCTCCAGAAACAGCCACCCAGAAGGGCATTCCTTTAATGCATACAGGACTCTGATCAAGCAAAGTTAATGATTTCTGGGAATTTTCCAAAGGCACACATCTAAACCATGGGCAAATCCTATGGGCAAAAGATGCACTCGCCAATGCACGGCTTCTGGGGGAGGAATCTGGAGCCAGCTGAGTGCCCAACAATAGGGGGATTGTCAAGCAAATTCTGATGCCAGCCTGAAGCAGGGTACAGTGCCAGGCAGACACTGCATAAGGGACTGTTCAATAAAATCGAGGGAGAAAAGCAGGAAACAAAATGGCAGGATTTCAGCAACAGAAATATGTCAAATTGCCAGCATTGTTGTGGGGACGGGAGGGTTTTCTCCCTGCTTTTTGCACTTTTTTTTTTTTTTGCGATTCTCTGTAAAAGAGAAAGAGCGTGGATTACTTTGGAAAGCAGACCTGGTGGAGGGGGCGGAGCTGCAGGTCAGTTTCCACAGTTAGTCTCCCAGGATCTGTGGGGTGAGGAGTTCCAGCCCCCCGGGTGTGGCCAGAGGCACAGGCTCCTGTGTGGGGGCAGCACCCACACATCACCTTTTTCTACCTGTGGATCTGCCCCTGCCTTTTCTGCCAAGCAGGTGCTCAGAGAGCACAAACACCCGCACAGCTTCTAGAAGTTTTCACTGCAGGAGGGACTTCGGGGTGGGGAAACAGACCATGACAGACAGGCTGCCAAAGGAGCTGAGGGACCGGAGCGGGAAGAAGACCCCACCTCTAGTCCAGCACGTCCAGGACACAGAGGAGGTCCTGGGGTTGAGGACCAGCGCCAAGGTGGAGGAGGAAAAGCAGGACCCTGGATCATCTGAACATCAAGGCCCTCGTTCAGCCATTCATTCAACAAACATGTGTTGCTGGGTCCTCCTTGACAGACAGCACAGTGCCCAGCACAGCACAGCCACAAAAGGACAAGAGCAGGAGAGAGTGCGCTGGGGGAGATGCTGGAACTCTGGACTAAGCCTCAGTCCCCACTTCCACCAGGAGACCTCCAGGTGCCCGGAGGGTGGAAGGCGGTAAGGAAGCGCGAACCACTGGACCTAATTCCTGCCATCTCCACCCATTCACCCATTCAGAAAGCTTGCCCTGGGGGGCACCAGATGGTGGCCAGTCCTTAAGGTCAAGCAGCTCACCAGGGCACCAGCGACCAGGGCCCTCAGGAAAGCTCCATCCCCACCGCCAACAGGAGGGGGACTCCAGGCTGCAGCCACATGGGGATGGCCAGTGGCCACATGGGGATGACCAGGAAGCTCGCCCAGGAGACAGCATTCCTGAAATAACAGCCCGACAGGAGGAAAGGACGCTGAGGACGCGGGGTCCCGTTCCCAGGCTGGGGCTGAGTCCAGGGGGGCAGCCTCGGGGACTAAAGGCACTGCCCACTGCGCCCCAGCAACCAGCTCCGCCGGGAGGCGCGGGCCGGGGGACCTGCCCCCCAGAGGATGTCCAGCACAAGAACGAACATTTCAACCCAGGCCCGGAGACCTAAAGGCGACGTGGGGACGGGCCGGGAGTGGGGGGCGCGGGGGTAAAACACGTCCAATGAACCCCCTGCCCGGAGAGGCCGGGACACTTACCCCGTCCAGGCGCGCCCCGACGGCTGCGCAGCGAACCCCGCGCTGGGGAGGGGCGAGGTCGGGGTCCTCCGATGCCGGCCGGCCAGAGAAGCACCAAGTAATCCACGTTCTGGGTCCGGAGCCCACAGCCCGGTCCCCACTTTCCGTCTCGGGCCGCAGCGCGGGGTCAGCCCGGCCTCCGCGCGCGGGGCTGGGGAGGGCGCGGGGAGTGGGGCGCGGGGGACCCCAAGGGGCCGCGCTCCCGCGTCCGAGGACGGGCTGCGACGCGGGGCGGCGCGGAGAGGGGGTGCCCGGCGCCCCGCGGGCAGCAGCCGGACGCGGCCCTCGCGCGTCCCCGCTGGGCACCGCCGGGGCGCGCCGAGGTCCCGGGGGGACCCTCCGCCCGGTCCAGGAGGGCGCCCGGGGCAGCGCCGCGCTCAGCCTCGGGCTGCAGGTCCGCAGGCCCCGGGCGGCGGGGGGTGGACGCCCGCGGAGCAGAGGAGCTCGGGGAGCGGGAGAAGCTGCGCCCCGGACCGCGCCAGCTCCCCGCCCGCGCGCGCCGCCGCAGCGCTCTGCCCGCGGCGGCCCTTTCGGCCCTTAAATACCAAAGGCGCGGGAGGGGCGGGGCAAGGGGC